>NW_026111576.1:615000-910000 GCF_024679095.1 Eriocheir sinensis | reverse complement strand
CGCCCTGTAGCCCATGCCTGGACGTTGGATCATCGCAATGCCCAAGCGGAAAGGACGGCGGCTGACGCTGGGCTCGACTCTCAGAGACAATCCACACCGGATCGTCTACGTCAGTACCTGGTGGCGAGGGACGACCTAACTGCCCTACAGAAGTGCGCCTGCACCGAGTCATGGCAGAAGGATACAGACAGCATCATCCATCAGACTAGCGTCGAGACCATGTGGCATTTAATAAACAGAACCATCAAGAAAAAACCCACCTGCGCCCTCCACCATAGCCCACTGGAATATGCCCAGGACCTCATCAATACTTGGGCAGCACAGTCTCAAGTTTGTAATCTTCCTGTTCATATGCAAGAGGCACTTTCCTCCCAACGCAACGTCCGCAACCTCCGCCTGGTGGCTGCACTGTTTAATTCGGATGAGGAGGATGAGTTACCATAAACGGAAACTGAACTGCGACGTGCCCTTGCTGGTACAAACACCGCTGCCCCCGGCGATGACGTCATTACCTTCCAAGTGCTTCGTCTCCTTCAGAAAGTTCCTGGTAACCCTCTATTAAAGCTCTTCAGTCTTTGCTTCCTCCTTGGATATGTTCCTTCTGCCTGGACCTCCAGCATAATTGTGCCCATACCGAAGCCTGGAACAGATAAATTCAGGCCTATCTCCCTTACTTCCTGCTTTAGTAAGGTGCTTGAACGCATCATTCTTGCCCGACTCATGCATCGCCTCAAGGATAAGCTCTCTCCTAGTCTGTATGGCTTCCTTCCACAACGAAGTACCCATCACTGCCTCGTAGAACTCTACGCCCGCCTCTCCCCAACCAGCGTGGTTGCCTTCCTTGATCTCAAAAGTGCCTTCAACATAGCCAACAGGGATATTATTCTTGACCAACTGGTGGAGTTCGGTGTTAAAGGAAGCCTTCTAAAGTGGATAAGTGGTTATCTTTGTTCTAGAACCTCGCATGTCTTTTTTAAGGGAGCATGCAGCTCCAGCGAACGATTTGAGCTTGGCACCCCACAGGGTGGTGTTCTAAGCCCTCTTCTCTTCAATGTCCTGATGCACCGTCTACTCTCTCTTCTTCCTGCCATCCCCGGAACTACTGCCACCTGTTACGCGGACGACATCTGCATCCACTCGGCCTCACCTCATGATCTTCAGCTATTTCTTCACGATTTCTATGTGTCTACTACCGCCTGTGGGCTCATTATGTCCCCGAAAAAGAGCAGGATCTTCTCCTTCCGCAACCTCAGACCACTACCAGCGTTCACCATGGGCGGGAATGTCATCCCTCACTGCACGCAGTACACATACCTGGGCGCACCAGTCCGGATCACCCCAGCCATACCCGCTCGCCAACAGATCCATCCCATCGTGAAGGACCTCCTTGACCGTTTGCAGCCCCGCTTTTCCCCTATCAAGTGGCTTGCCACCAATGCCACGGGTCTCTCCATCCCGGTGCTGAGGACTCTTTACATCCTGTTCCTTCGGTCAGTCGTTGACTATCTGTCCCTTGCACTAAGTCATCTGCCCAGAAAAGCACTAGGACCCCTTGAGGTATTCCAGAATCGAGTCATGAGGCTTATCCTGGGGTGTCCTCTCTCCACTCGCATAGTCAACATGCAGACGGAACTCGGCCTGCCTCCACTTGCAGATAGGATTTATGCCAATGTGACATATTTCTCGGTCAAGTGTCTCCGCTCTCCCTATCTTGCTCCACGCTTCTCTGCAGTCATCAGAACATCGCTCGACCCTGACGCACCCAGACTCCAACTTCGACCGGGTGGCCGCAACCTCGTCAATGCTGTGTGTGACAACATTCGTGATCTGGTCATTAACGTCCCTGAGGAGGCAGCTGTTCCTGGCTTACCACCATACCGGGTCCCCCTCCCTGCTGTCTCACTTACACCGACCTCCAAAGACTCCCCTCTCCTCCTGCAGAAGCACTTGGCTCTAGAAACCATCGCCGCTGTGTCCACGTCAGTCCCCGCCGTCCATCACATCTACGTTGACGGTTCAGTGGAGGCAGACGGGAGTGCAGCGTGTGCCATGTTCTCCCCCACCATGGAGCCGCCTGTGGGGGGTGAGTAGCTCGGCCGCAGGCTACCCGACTCATCGAGCTCCACCTTCTGTGAACTTCACGGCATCCTGGATGCAATAACTCTCCTTGCTCGGCGAAGAGTAAATGGAGCTATAATCTGTGACTCCCAGTCTGCTCTCCATGCCCTCTCCTCGCCTAGGCCCAGCTGTGGCCGTTTTGTGCAGGACGTCCTACGTCAACTAGCCATTGCCAGCGATTCCTCTCTTGTCATGTCCTTCGTGTGGACGCCCTCCCACATCGGGCTTGCTGGTAATGACACGGTGGATCGTCTTGCCAAGACGGCCTGTACACTGGCCTTGCATGATGCGGATGCTGTGCCCTCCTTCCGGTGCCTACGACACAGTATATACTCAGCTGCTCTCGCCAAGACAGTGCGTCGCAATGACGCAGAACGGGCCAACAGTGGGTCCATCTAGCACCACGACAACATGCTCCAGTGTCGTCACAAGTACCGCCGACACGGCCTCACGGTACGGAGGCACAATGTTGTGAGTGCGCGGCTCAGGCTCGGATACCGGCCAGTGTGGCAGGTGTCCCAAGAAGAGGATGTGCCGCACTACTCCTCCTGCAAGCTGTGCGAACAACCGAACTCCAGCACCCTTGAACACTACTGCCTCGAGTGCCCCACAGTAGCAAACTTACTCCCACGCAGACAGACCATGCTCCAAACTTGTAAATATTTGCTCACTGCAGACAACTTAGACACAGTTCTTGCTAGATATCCGCATTTTGGTGGCTGTTAATTGTATATATTTTGTTCTTTGTATATATTTTGCTTGCTTGCCTGCGTGTGTGTGTGTGTGTGTGTGTGTGTGTGTGTGTGTGTGTGTGTGTGTGTGTGTGTGTGTACTTTATGTCCATTTATTTACGTACTGTGTGTGTGTGTGTGTGTGTGTGTGTGTGATGGCGTGGATGGGTATTATACGCATAGGCTATGTACGTATGTCTCACAAAGTTACTTGCAACGTGCCCTGCGAGTCACCGATATGTAACTAATTTGCTGTACAAATGTCAATAGATATGTCGCCCTTGGGCGTAATAGATTTACTAAATAATAATAATAATAATCTCTCTCTCTCTCTCTCTCTCTCTCTCTCTCTCTCTCTCTCTCTCTCTCTCTCTCTCTCTCTCTCTCTCTCTCTCTCTCTCTCTCTCTCTCTCTCTCTCTCCCCACCCCACCGAAGTGTCAACAGATGCCTAAGTAATGAGCCAGTTTATCATCAGGGCAGCACGAGAGACACATGCATACTCCCTCTCCCAGGACCACCACGGCACTGACTCGCTTGCCATGCACTCCTAGTAATTATATGTAGCTTGGGTACCGTTAGCATGATTTGCACTTTGTTTGTGTGTGTGTGTGTGGAGAGGAGGTGGTATATGCGTGTGTTTGTGTGTGTGTGTGTGTGTGTGTGTGTGTGTGTGTGTGTGTGTGTGTGTGTGTGTGTGTGTGTGTGTGTGTGTGTGTGTGTGTGTAGGTGTGAGTGTGTCTTCGTCTCATTAACTTCCACAAGCGATTTTTCTTAATTTTCTTCTTCGCAAAACATCGAGAAGCATAAAAAACAAGACATTAATGATCCTTATTAGTTAACCAAAGTTGTCCTTCGTCGTTTTTCATCATCCTGACTTACGTTCCGCTGCACCTTTTCAAGCATGACTCCGCCCTCAATAAACCATCAAGAGGCTTCTGTAAGGTACCGCCATGGTCGAGCATGGGTAAAAAATCGATAGTTTACCCCCTCAGCATTCCTGCATATTTAAATGCTAAAATCATTCAAAAATATCTTAGAATAAAAAAAATGTCACTTCTCTGTCACCTACTCTTGGCCATTTAAAGGGACAGGGGCTTAACCTCGGTCAGCGCGCGACCTTCCTTGGGTTCACACGTGACTTTGCCCCGCTGCTGTGTGGTGCCAACTCGCTCTTTCCTCTGTTTTCCTCTGCTTTCGCGGTGTGAGGCGTTCTGTGCTTCTGTGAACTGCTGCTGTACTGGAGGACCACAAAACCAGGAGGATTACCCTGCCTTCTACTACAGACCGCTAAGTGTTCTGATTTAGTATTTACTTAGTTAGATAGTGATCCACAGTTACTCCTAGGACAAGTGTATTAAGCTTCCCACATCTGCACTAAATTCAACATTCTTTCACGCCAACCCAATGCTACACGGTTTTATATTGCTTTTGTGTTTTTTATATTGCTTTAGTGTTTTCTTCTCCTTCTATTATTAGGATACTTTACTGTGCTGTGATAATAGGACTACGTGAATCAGGCGCGCCAAGCTACGTTAATTTCTAAGTCCACACAAAACACTAGATAATCCACTTTCCGCGCAAACCTAGTGAACACAGTTATTATCTTCTTTACATAAGTGATTTCTCAGTATATTAATATTGGCCTATGTTTTGTCTTGGTAGATAGAAATAACCGCGCCTTTTTACCCGAGACACACCCTTTTCCCCGGGGAATTGACCTGACTGCGACCTCACAGCAGCTGTTGGTTTGTTTTCCGAGAAACACATTTTTGACCTGACGACCTCACCGCAGCTGCGTACTTTGTTATCGTCTTAACGCGCCTAATTGTTTCCGTCTTGCCTCGCCCATATCTTCACCATGACGTCCCTCAAGCGTTGTTCTGGGTGTGGCCTTCGCATGGCCAAGCAGTACTTTCTTTCCAAGGACGTTTGTAGGTTCTGCGTTAAGACTCAGAAGGATGATCAGAGGATCATAGAGTTAGAGAATAGGATTACGACTCTCGCCGCCCAGGTACACTTACTGGTTAGTGCAGTAGCAACAAGCCCCGCCTCCTCCTCCTCCCCTTCCTCTTCCTCTTCTTCCTCGTCCTCCTCCCCTCCACTATTGTCTTCACCCACACAGCAGCCCCTCCCATCCTCCTCCTCCTCCTCCTCGACCATCTCCGATCTCCCCGCTTCCCACCCCTCCTTCTCCTCTTCTTCCTCCTCCTCCTCCTCCTCCTCCTCGCCTTCCTCTTCCGTCCCCCCTCTCCCCTCTCCCCGCCCACCCTCCTCCTCCTCCTCCTCTCCCTCTCTCTCCTCCTTCTCCTCCGCCTCTTCGCTCGTCCCTCCCTCCCACACCTGTCCTTCACCTTCCCCTTCCCCCTCTTCCTCCTCCCTCTCCTCGTCCGTCCCTCCCTCCCCCACCTCACTCTCCCTTTCACCTACTCCTCCTTCCTCCTCCTCCCCCTCCCCTTCTCCTCCTCCGCCTCCAATTCCTCGCCTTCCTTCCGTCCCCCTCTCCCCTCTTCCCGCCCACTCTCCTCCTCCTCCTCCCCCTCTTTCTCCTCCTTGTCCTCCGCCTCCTCGCTCGTCCCTCCCTCCAACACCTGTCCCTTACCTTTCTTTCCCCCTCTTCCTCATCCCTCTCCTCGTCCGTTCCTCCCTCCACCACCTCACCCTCCCTTTCTCCTTCTTCCTCTTCCTCCTCCTCCTCCCCCTTTCCACCTTCCACCTCTTCCACAATTTCTCCTCGTTCTTCACAGCAGGTCCCTCCCCTCCCTTCCCGCTCCGTCGGGTTCTTGTTGTTGGTGATAGTCAGGTTCGTTATGTTGACAGGTATTTTTGCTCCAAGGATAAGAACAGGACGAGGGTGTGTTTCCCAGGGGCAGGGGTGGGCCATATATCAGACAGGATTGAGGCGTGTATGGCAAGCGAGGGATCAAACCCCATTGTCTTTCTCAGCTATGGCATAAACGACGTTTCTCGTGTGCCAAGCGAGGACCTTCTCAGGCGTTTTAGAGAATTGTTAGGCAGGGTACGTGACGCTGGTGGGCTGCCAGTAGTGTGTGGCGTCCTGCCAAGGAGGGGCGTTGGCGATGGATGGCTGTCCAGGGCGATAGCAGTGAACAGCAGACTTGCTGAGCACTGCGGGCGCAATGGGTGGCTGTTCGTCGACAATAATTGGGACCTCTTCTTTGGCAACGACGCCCTCTACGCCCGTGACGGGATACACTTGACGTTCAAGGGTGTTGAGGCTCTCTCAGACTCCCTTGAGCGAGCACTTGGTACCCTGAGGGATTTTTTAGTATAGGCGAGGGGGGGAGGAGTAATGGGAGCAATGGGAGGAGTAATGGGAGGGGACATCTAGCTCATAATATAACCAGGCAGCTTAGAAGTAATTCTAGGGGAGTAACAGAGGACGGGCTAAGAATCTTCTATACTAACAGCAGGAGCCTCAGAAACAAGATAGACTTACTAAGGGGTGAAGCTTGTTCAGAAAATTTTGACATAATAGCGATCACTGAGACATGGATAGACACTGCTAATAGAAATTTTAGATCAGAATTTGAAATAACGGGTTATCAGATGTTTCACAAAGACAGAAGGGGCAGAAAGGGAGGTGGAGTTGCGCTATATGTTAAAGACTCACTTAAATGTTTAGTTAATAACTCAGTCAAAACTAACATGGATTCAGAATCAGTTTGGGTGGACGTTTACTATGGTATAAAAAAACTAACTCTAGTAGTTATATAAAGGCCTCCCAACCTTATCAGGCAGGACACGAGTATATTACTACAGGAGATTGGCAGGCAGGTATGAGTAGAAATGTCTGCGTAATGGGGACTTTAATTATAGGAATATAGACTGGGAAGATCTAGTGGGTGACCTGGAAGCCGAGGACTTTCTTGAAGTTATACAAGATAATTTCCTTAAGCAGGTAGTTACTGAGCCTACCAGAGGAGATAACATATTAGACTTAGTCCTAACCAATAATGGGAACTTGCTACGTGAGTTGGAGGTGGGCGGAGAGTTAGGAAATAGTGATCACAGAACGGTTCGTTTTAGCTTAGACTGGGCGGTAACCCGCGAACCAAACCCAGTGTTAGTGCCAGATTTTAGAAGAGCAAACTACGAGGGGCCTCGAAGACATCTTGAAGGGGTAAACTGGGATAATTTAGGGATTCATGAGGGCCAGAACTGCGGATTGGAGAGCCAGGAGAACCAGGTTGAAATGTCTTACAATAATTTAGTTAGAGTAATAGTAGAGGGGCAAGAACAGCATATACCACAGCGAACACGTAGAAAAGAAAACAATGATCCTAAGTGGATGACTCGTGGACTAAAACACGAGATTGGGTTAAAGAAGGGAATTTATCAGAAAATAAAGAATGAGGAAACACATCTCAGGAGCCGGTACGTCGAACTATCTAGATTAGTTAAGAAAAACACCAGGATAGCAAAAAAGAACTATGAGATCAAAGTAGCAAATGAGGCGAAAAGTAATCCTAAGGGCTTCTTTCAGATGTATAGAACAAAAACACGGGAGAAAATTGGACCGCTGAAAACAAACACAGGGGAGCTAGTAGAAAATTACGAAAATATGAGCACATTGTTGAACGACTACTTCCTTTCAGTATTCACACAGGAGGATCGAACGACTATACCGGAAAGAGTTCAGGTGTACGAGGGCGGGGATGGCGATAAATTGAGGGATATAATCATAACCAGGCAAGTAGTTCAGGATGAGATAGATAAGCTTAAGAAGAACAAGTCGCCAGGTCCTGACGGGATATTTCCGAGGGTATTAAAGGAGTTAGGTGATGTAATCAGTGACCCACTAACCGACATCTTTAAGATGTCGGTAAATACTGGCTATGTGCCGAGCCTATGGAAAGTAGGTAATGTGACGCCGATTTTTAAAAAGGGGGACAGGTCAGTTGCTTCAAACTATCGCCCAATTAGCTTAACATCGGTTATAGGGAAGATGCTGGAGTCCATAATAGCCAGGAACATTCGGGAGCATTTAGAGAAACATAGCTTAATTCACGACTCGCAGCATGGGTTCACAAAGGTAGGTCATGCCTCACCAATCTCTTGTCCTTCTACAATAAAGTATTTGAGGCGGTTGACAGAGATGAAAATTATGATGTAATCTATCTTGATTTTAGTAAAGCGTTTGACAAAGTTCCTCACCAACGACTGTTGCTTAAATTACAGGCTCACGGAGTAGAGGGTAAAGTTTTGAGCTGGGTCAAGGCGTGGCTTAGCAATAGGAAGCAAAGAGTGCAAATCAATGGTAAAAGATCTGACTGGGGATGTGTTACGAGTGGGGTCCCACAAGGTTCGGTATTAGGTCCACTTTTGTTTATTATTTATATCAATGACTTAGACACAGGAATTAGTAGTGATGTTTGTAAATTTGCAGATGATACGAAGATCGGTAGAGTAATTGAGTCGGATCAGGACGCTAGTATTCACCAAGGTGAACTCAACAGATTATATGACTGGGCGGATAAATGGCAGATGGAGTTCAATGTAGGGAAGTGCAGTATACTGAGTGTAGGTAGGAACAACCCCTCACATAACTATTGCTTAAATGACACTCTCATAAGTAGGTCTGGGTGCGAGAGGGATTTAGGGGTCTTAGTGAGCTCTGATCTCCGTCCAAGGGCACAATGCATTCAAGCTAGAAATCGAGCTAATAGGGTACTGGGATTTATTTCAAGGAGCGTAAGCAACAGAAGCCCCGAGGTCTTCCTCAAACTATATTTAGCATTAGTTAGACCTCATCTTGACTATGCGGTTCAGTTCTGGTCACCCTACTATAGAATGAATATCAAAATGTTAGAATCAGTGCAGAGGAGGATGACTAAGATGATTCAGGGGTTGAGAAACTTGCCATACGAGGAAAGACTCAAACAGTTAAACTTGCATTCTCTAGAAAGGCGAAGGGTGCGTGGAGACATGATCGAGGTTTATAAATGAATGAAGGGCTTTAATAAGGGAGACATTCATAAGGTTTTGTTGGTAAGAGAACCGGGTAGGACACGAGGTAATGGGTTTAAACTGGATAAATTCAGATTCAACAGGGACATAGGCAAAAATTGGTTTACTAACAGGGTGGTGGATGAGTGGAATAGGCTTAGCAGTCATGTGGTGAGTGCCAATACAATTGTCACATTCAAAAATAGACTAGATAAATTCATGGACAGCGATATTAGGTGGGGTTAGATACACGGGAGCTTAGGGTCAAAGGAGCTGCCATGTACAGGCCTACCGGCCTCTTGCAGACTCCTGCGTTCTTATGTTCTTATGTTCTAAGTCTGAGCTCGGTGTTACTTCCCTCACCTTCCTTGGCCACACTGTTACTCCAGAGGGCATCGCTCCACTCAACTCGAGGACTGAAGCCATCCAGCAGTTCCCGAAGCCGTCCACCCAGCGCCAACTCAAGGAATTCCTGGGTATGGTTAACTTCTACAACCGCTTCGTCCCACACTGCTCTCTCATGCTCCAGCCCCTCTACGCCATGGTGAAGCCCTGCAAGCGTGGCCAGTCTGTCACTCTCGCCTGGACTCCGGACGCTGACGCCGACTTTCTCGCTGCTAAGAAGGCTCTCAGGGACACAGTCATGCTGTCCTTCCCTGCCCATGACCCGGAGATCTCCATAGCAACAGACGCGTCCGACACTGGGACTGGTGCTGTCCTACAACAGTTCATCGACAACGCCTGGAAGCCTATCGCCTTCTTCTCCCGTAAGCTCTCTAAGTCTGAAGCCAAGTACAGCGCTTACGACCGGGAACTTCTCGCCATCTCCAAGGCTGTCAAACGTTTCCGCTACTTCATTGAAGGCCGGCGTTTCCACGTGTTCACCGACCACAAGCCCCTCACTACAACCTTCCTGAGGAACAAAGACTCTTATAGCCCACGTCAACTCCGCCACATGGACTACATCTCGCAGTTCACCACTGACACCCGGTACATCAAAGGTGCGGACAACGCTCCAGCTGACGCCCTCTCACGCAACATTACCGCTGTGACGTCCTCATCACTTGATTACGCCGCCATAGCTGCCGATCAGTCCGGCGACGCAGAGCTGGAGAAGCTTCTGGACAACCCGACGCTTAAAGTGAAGAAAATCACACTCCCAGGCACCAAGGTCACTCTCTACGCTAACGTCTCCACGGCCACCATCCGTCCCTACCTGCAACAGCGACACCACTACCAGGCCTTCCGTCAGCTTCACGACCTCTCTCATCCTGGCATTCGAGCCTTGCAGCGCCTGATGACATCCCGCTTCATTTGGGAGGGAATTAACAAAGACGTCAGACTATGGACCAAAACCTGCACTGACTGCCAAGCCTCCAAGGTGACGCGACACACACACTCTCCACCCGGCACCTTCACGCCCGTCACGGTTCGACCATGTCCACATCGACCTTGTTGGTCCCCTGCCACCCTCTGCAGGCCACCGCTACATCCTCACCTGCGTGGATCGTTTCACACGCTGGCCCGAGGCCGCCCCCATCGCTGACATCACTACGGACGCCGTCGCCCACGCCTTCATCGCTACTTGGGTCTCCAGGTTCGGCGTTCCTCTCAGCCTCACCTCAGACCGCGGCGGCCAGTTTGAGGCTAACGTGTGGAACAAAGTTATGACCCTCCTCGGCATCCGCCGCTACAGAACGTCAAGCTATCACCCGCAGGCTAACGGCATGGTCAAGCACTTACATCGGCAGCTGAAATCCTCCCTCATGGCCTCCACCCAACGCGACAACTGGTCCCTGGCTCTTCCCTTGGTCCTCCTCGGCATCAGGTCCTCCCTGAAGGAAGACCTGCACCACTCCTCGGCTGAGCTAGTGTACGGCACCAACCTCCGGCTCCCAGGCGAACTTCTAGCGCCCACACCTGACACCGCCTGCGGCAGGACTTCGCCACCCGCCGCAAAAGGTGTGCCGAGAGCCTCCAGCCGGTGCAGCCTCGCTCTTCCCCGAAGAAGACCTCTCGTCAACCAGGACTCGACACCTGCACCACGTCTTCGTGCGCGTGGACCGCCCTGAGACGGGACCAGAAAGCTGTCACGATCGACAAACATGGTTCTCAGAACGCCATTCTCTCAAAACGATCCGCTTCCCCCTACTTCCTCCCCTTGTCTGGCCTAGAGCTGGTCAACTGAAGGTCTTTAGTCAGTCGAATAGAAAATCATTGATAGTTTTAACCACGTAAAAGAATAGATTCCAGTACAACAAAGCTCGCGCCTCCTTACTTATGCCTAACAGGTGTTCATGGGTATTGTTAAAGTACGATGTGAAGCTGATGTACCATAGTTTCTCTTAGTCTGTCCCCTTTGGGTTTGATTATTCTTAAAGTCAAAGCTTCAAAGGGTCGGCACGCAGCTCGACTCGCCTCAGTGCTGCCCTCTGGCGGTGCTGACGGGAACCGAACCCCCGCCCATCTGCTGGCTGAAAGGTTGCCACTCGAAGGTGCCGCCTGTATTTAAAGCGAGGAGTGACGGGCCCGCTGTTACGGGCCGGATTTATACATATATTGGAATACTAAAGCTTGAGGGTAATGCATTCTGCCGTGGGGAAGGATTAACATAAGAACATAAGAACGTAAGGCGTCTGCAAGAGGCCGATTGGCCTATACAAGGCAGCTCCTGTACACTCAACCCCACCTTACATCACCATCCATGGCTTTATCTAACCTCTTCTTGAATGTATCTACGGTATTGGCACCCACAACATGGCTCCCAAGCCTGTTCCATTCGTCCACCACTCTATTGGTGAACCATTTCTTGCCTATGTCTTTGTTGAATTTGAATTTGTCTAACTTAAAACCATTGCTACGCGTCCTACCTGGCTCTTTTACTCTCAAAATCTTATTGACAATCCCTTTATTAAAGCCCTTCATCCATTTATATACTTCGATCAAATCTCCTCGCAACCTTCGCCTTTCTAGAGAGTGTAGATTTAAATGCTTCAGCCTGTCTTCATAAGGCAAGTTTTTCACCCCCTGAATCATTTTTGTCATCCTCCTCTGTACAGATTCTAACATCTTGATATCCATTCTATAGTAAGGGGACCATAACTGAACTACATAATCGAGATGAGGTCTAACTAGTGCTAAGTAAAGTTTGAGGATGACTTCACCGCTCCTATTGCTTACGCTCCTTGAGATGAAACCCAGTACTCAGTTGGCACGATTTTTAGCCTGACTGCATTGAGCCCTAGGACGGAGGTCAGCGCTCACTAGGACTCCTAAGTCTCTCTCACTCCCAGACCTGCTTAGAGGAGTGTCATTTAAGAAGTAATTGTGTGAGGGATTATTCTAACCTACACTCAGAATGCTACACTTCCCGACATTGAATTCCATCTGTCACTTCCCCGCCCAATCATATAGTCTGTCAAGTTCATCCTGGAGAACGCTAGCGTCCCTGTCTGATTGGATTACTCTACCGATCTTGGTATCATCTGCGAACTTACTGACATCACTACTAATTCCTGTGTCCAAGTCATTGATGTAAATAATAAAAAGCAGAGGACCCAGCACCGACCCTTGAGGGACTCCACTCGCAACACTGCCCCATTCAGATTTCTTACCATTGATTTGCACTCTCTGCTTCCTACCACTAAGCCACGCCCTGATCCAGTTCAAAACCTTACCATCTACGCCGTGAGCCTGTAGTTTTAGTTATAGCCAGTGATGAGGGACTTTGTCGAAAGCTTTACTGAAATCTAGATACAATATGTCATAGTTTTCACCTCGGTCAACCGCCTCGATCAGCTTAGTGTAGAAGGACAACAGGGTAGTAAGGCAAGACCTGCCCTTTGTGAATCCATGCTGTGAATCATGAATTAAATTATGTTTTTCTAGATGGTCCCGAATGCTCCCGGCTATAACTGACTCCAACATCTTTCCTACAACTGATGTTAAGCTAGTTGGGCGATAATTTGAGGTGGCTGACTTGTCTCCTTTTTTGAAAATCGGCGTCACACCGCTGCTGCCGTTGTGTGTGTGTGTGTGTGTGTGTGTGTGTGTGTGTGTGTGTGTGTGTGTGTGTGTGTGTCGGTCCTCCCCTCATCTCATCTCCCCCTCAGAGCACAAATCAGCTCTGCCTCATCCCCCTTCACATCAACCCACACGCCTACGCCCTTCCCACACACAAGGATTCCACACCCCCACACTGCGACCCACCGACGCATCTCCAACACTACCACCCCCCACACCCACACGCCTCCACTCCACACCCACGCAGCTCACGTATATATATCCATCCGTCACAGCCCGGCATCGCCATATACTTCAGGCGCCAAATATGACACTCAAATCTACTTACCGTCGGGGCGGCACTCCACGTCAGCCGGACAGCCCGTCAGTCCGTCAGGCGGCCAGGCACGCTTGTTGCCAGCCACCTCACAGGCCCTGCAAGACAGACGAGTGGCGTTAAGTACCTCTCTCAGCTCATTACAAGCAACATCCCCGGGCACTTCGTCACTCCGGCTCCCTCCTTTTTTAACCCTTCGCCTCTCCAAACTGCGTCCTTCAAATACTTCTGATTCTCGCCCTCCTGCCACGTCTCCTTTTCCCCTGCAGCTGCCACCCACGAGTGTCCAGGGGCGGCAACAGCCTGGCAATTGGCTGAAGCATCGCCTGCTATCAGCAAACATCAACGCGACGAACCGCAGAACACCCCGCAGGCGTCCCTACCCGCCCGCAGCCAACACAACTCATAATACCTGGGCCCGTGTCCTCGAGAGCTATTAACTTTTACTCTTAAAGTTACTATCAAAGTTAATAGTTTCAAATTATTAAGAGTAAAAGCTATCCTCGTCAGCTTTGAGTGTAAGTATTAGCAAATGCTGGCAACTATTATCTTCTTCTTCTTCTTCTTTATGGCGGGCTCGTTGCTAAGGACGCCTCTGTGCAAAACGTAAACATCCGACGTGAGTTAAGTAAATATTTCAAAAGAAAAATAAAGAAAACATGTATAAATGTACAACAGAAACATAATAAATGGCAAACACAAGAAAATATTGAGTTTTGTGGCAGATAGAAGCAGCCTCAAAGGCTGCTTTTACTCCGTCACTCGTCAATACCCTTATCTCCCCTCCTGCGTCACGACTTGCTCTGCTGAAATTACCGCACCATAACCACGTCATCTGCCCCAATGAGCACATCTACGGGCCGGAGAACCAGCGCAGAAAAGGAGTAAGTTTAATTGGTCGTCAGATGAAACGGTCTTCTTACATCAAATTCAAGAATATAATACGTATAATCAGAGGGTGTTACGAAAGAGCATCACCCCTGAGGATAAGAAGAGAGTGTGGACTGAAGTGGCAGAAGCTGTAACAAGGTTGGTAATCACATATTCATGGTTCAATTAGCTTACAAACCAACCTAACCTAATCAAGTGGGTATTTTTTGCATAATAACACAACCACTGACTTTCCAAACATAACATACCTTTTTATTATGTATCTGAATAGTTTCATTATGACCATTTCTGCCACAACCCCCTCTCCCTCAACAACCTAACATAACTAAACCTTGAAATGCCAGAATTTTCCTCTTTACTCCACTCCCACACGACCACCGCGTGTAACGAAACACACCAGAAATTAATCAAGACAAGGAAAGGTTTGCCGGCGCCGGGGATCGAACCCGCGACCAGCGTAACGGGCCAAAGAGGTACCCCGCTGGCTAGGTGGGTTATGGGAGGCTCGCCCATCAGGCACGTCGTGTCACTACACGGCTCCCCATTCCTATTTAGATTAATTTGTGTGTGTTGAGTTCCCATTTTCTATGAACTTCGGAGAGCATGGACCATCACTCTACCTGTTACCCTCTCGGGGTGACACAACAGAACCACAGGAGAGGATGCCCACCGCTTTTGCCACCAGTGAAATGCCAGGATTTTTCTCTTTACAACACTCCCACACGGCCACTGCGTGTAACGAAACACACGAGAAATTAATCCAGACAAGGAAAGGTTTGCCGGCGCCGGGAATCGAGCCCGCGACCAGCGTAACGGGAGAGCCACTCCTTTACCGGTCGGCCAAAGAGGTAACCCGCTGGCTAAGTGGGTTATGAGAGGCTCGCCCATCAGGCAAGTCGTGTCACTACAATCTAACCATGCCAAACCTGCCCCGTCCTACCGAATACATCCTAACTTAACATGCCAAGTTTGCCCTTTTTTTATTCTTTATTTATTGTTATTTGTTTATTTTTTTATTTGGGGGGGGGGGGGTATGCTAGGCATGCCAGACTATGGACACTTTTACAAGTACTTTATGTCAAGACTATATGGGAATAGGTAGGTTTCGTGAGAATGGTAAAGTAAGATTAAAATAGTATATTTATAGTATTGGTCAAACAGACTATGGTGATATAATGTTGGATTGGAATGTACTCAAGATAATGAAATTAAGGTTAACGCTTTTATTTTTTTGATACATATTCACATATTCATGATTCAAGTAACTTGCAAACTAACCTAACCTCGTCAAATGGGTATTTTTGTATACAAACACAACCACAGAGTTTCCAAACAGGACATACTTTTTCCTACTGCTCCACGTGAATAGCATCACCATGACCATTTCTGCTGCAACCCCCACTCCCTCAACAGTCTAACATAACTAAACCAACTCCTGCTAAACCTGTCCTACCTAACACGTCCTAACCTAACATGGTAGGCTCCCAAGTTTGTTAGGGTGGAAAGGGGGTTAGTATAAGAGAGTGGTCATATTTACCTGTTATTTTATTTATTCCTTATTTATATTTTTGGGGGGGCGTGGGTGGGTTGGGCAAGCCAGACTCTCAACACGTTTACAAGTATTTTATGTTAAGACTATATCGGAATAGGTAGATTTGATGAGAATGGTAAAGTAAGATTAAAATATTATTTTGATAGCATTGGTCAAACTGTTTCTGGTGATATAATGTTAGGTTAGAAGTACTCAAAAGAATGGAATTAAGATTAATGCTTTGAATTTTTTTGAATAGCTGTATTGTGTAATAACATCCTACTTAGAGAAAAGCATTTTAGAAAAGTAGGTAATGAAAAGTAGTATTTATGGCCATGTTCATAACAACTAAAAAGTTAATATCTTTTGATGCATGTAAATAAAATACCGGTACTGATTTAGCTTTCCATCACAGCAAGTATTAAATGTTATTGGAGAAGGTATGGGAAATAAATAGCATGCCATAGTGAAACGATTAAGAAACTTGCTTTACATTTATACCCAGACAGTGCCTTCCCTGGGAGTGGACCCCGTACGCAGGATGACTGTGAGAGGCGTTGGTACAACGTACAACAAAAATCAAAGCCTTGCATTGCCAAGTGCAAGAATGAGCAGCGGCACTGGTATTTTTTTTTAGTTGTTATGTCTTTAAATGTAAAACTTATATTAGTTAATTTTTTAAGTGCTCACAGAATGCAGCTATACTGGCCACAATGCCTTTATTTCAGCTTAAAATTAATAAGTTCATAGCAGTGAACTGTATATTTGATATAGAAACTTTTTTGATGTTCATCTGTCAATGACTATCAATCTATCTAAATACCTTGGCTGTCTTCCCCCAATGAAGGGTGGTAGCCAAGACAGGCACACACTCACTCACACATTGACACTCATGTACACCACTCTCTCAGCTGCACAGCCCCTGAGGGAGTAAAAAAGGCCCTCACTGTATGGGGGATTAGCTGCACAGTTCAGACAGGGAACTTCCACACCAAGGCCTCACAGCATACACTGGTTTACCCCTGCCCCTTCATAACAACGACATCTCCCCCAGCACGTGTGGCACCACAGATACGCAGACATTAACTGTGGTAGATAAACTGGTGTATGATATCATAGGCTGCTCGCCTCATGTATTTGAAGGGGTACCAGAGCCATTCAGCTTTGACACAGCTGATGATGTTAGGGATAGGACAGCAGCAACAGTCAAGCAGCACTGAAATATTGACTGGCCTGTATGTTTTTGGCAAAAACTTTTATATTCTCATTAAAACAATTTATTAATCACTCTTAAATTCATATTCTTTGCAGATACACACTTTATCAGTCAATTATTTTACAACCAATAACAAATAGTGGAATATTTATGTTAATAAGTAACATTTCACCTTTAAGACCCTTTTTCTTCAACTACGTACCTATTTAACCCATCCGCTACGATTGGCATGGATTTGGCTTCCACTGCTAGCCTGGTTACATAATAGTCCCAGGTCTTTCTCTGCCTCTGCGGTGGATAGTGGAGTGTTTCCCATGTGGTATTGGTATGCTGGATATCCCCTCCCAAGGTGTTGGACTACATTTTCTTCACTGAATTGTAGCAGCCACTATTTGTTCCATTTCTGTAGTTTGGTGATGTTTTCTTGTAGGAAATACGCAGTTAAGGGGTTAAGTTACATGCATTAATCATGACTAATATATGACGCTTTTTTTCAGCCCCGCTGCTGTATTGCTAGAGACCATCCCAGCACATTGTTCATTACTTGTGGAAAAGATACCATCAGCTGCTCCGGCAACAGCCACTGCTTCAACATCTGCTGGCCCTATGACACCAGCCACTGCTTCAACATCTGGTGGCCAAATGACACCTGCCACTGCTTCATCATCTGCTGGCCCTATGACACCAGACACTGCTTCATCATCTGCTGGCCCAATGACACCTGCCACTGCTTCCTCATCTGGTGGCCCAATGACACCAGCCACTGCTTCATCATCTGCTGGCCCTATGACACCAGCCACTGCTTCATCATCTGCTGGCCCAATGACACCAGCCACTGCTTCATCATCTGGTGGCCCAATGACACCAGCCACTGCTTCATCATCTGCTGGCCCAATGACACCAGCCACTGCTTCATCATCTGCTGGCCCAATGACACCTGCCACTGCTTCATCATCTGGTGGCCCAGAGACACCAGCCACTGCTTCATCATCTGCTGGCCCAATGACACCAGCCACTGCTTCATCATCTGCTGGCCCAATGACACCAGCCACTGCTTCATCATCTGCTGGCCCAATGACACCAGCCACTGCCTCATCATCTGCTGGCCCAATGACACCAGCCACTGCTTCATCTTCTCCTGTCCCTATGACACCAGCCACTGCTTCATCATCTGCAGGCCCAGTGACACCAGCCACTGCTTCATCATCTGGTGGCCCAATGACACCAGCCACTGCTTCATCATCTGCTGGCCCAATGACACCAGCCACTGCTTCATCATCTGCTGGCCGAATGACACCAGCCACTGCTTCATCATCTGCTGGCCGTATGACACCAGCCACTGCTTCATCATCTGCTGGCCCAATGACACCAGCCACTGCTTCATCATCTTCTGGCCCAATGACACCAGCCACTGCTTCATCATCTGCTGGCCCAATGACACCAGCCACTGCTTCATCATCTGCTGGCCCAATGTCACCAGCCACTGCTTCATCACCTGCTGGCCCAGTGACACCTGCCACTGCTTCCTCATCTGGTGGCCCAATGACACCAGCCACTGCTTCATCATCTGCTGGCCCAATGACACCAGCCACTGCTTCATCATCTGCTGGCCCAATGACACCAGCCACTGCTTCAACATCTGCTGGCCCTATGACACCAGCCACTGCTTCATCATCTGCTGGCCCTATGACACCAGCCACTGCTTCATCATCTGCTGGCCCAATGACACCAGCCACTGCTTCATCATCTGCTGGCCCAATGACACCAGCCACTGCTTCATCATCTGGTGGCCCAATGACACCAGCCACTGCTTCATCATCTGCTGGCCCAATGACACCAGCCACTGCTTCATCATCTGCTGGCCCAATGACACCACCCACTGCTTCATCATCTGCTGGCCCTATGACACCAGCCACTGCTTCATCATCTGCTGGCCCAATGACACCAGCCACTGCTTCATCATCTGCTGGCCCAGAGACACCAGCCACTGCTTCATCATCTGCTGGCCCAATGACACCAGCCACTGCTTCATCATCTGCTGGCCCAATGACACCAGCCACTGCTTCATCATCTGCTGGCCCTATGACACCAGCCACTGCTTCATCATCTGCTGGCCCAATGACACCAGCCACTGCTTCATCATCTGCTGGCCCAATGACACCAGCCACTGCTTCATCATCTGCTGGCCCAATGACACCAGCCAATGCTTCATCATCTGGTGGCCCAGTGACACCAGCCACTGCTTCATCATCTGCTAGCCCAATGACACCAGCCACTGCTTCATCATCTGCTGGCCCTATGACACCAGCCACTGCTTCATCATCTGGTGGCCCAATGACACCAGCCACTGCTTCATCATCTGCTGGCCCAATGACACCAGCCACTGCTTCATCATCTGCTGGCCCTATGACACCAGCCACTGCTTCATCATCTGCTGGCACAGTGACACCTGCCACTGCTTCCTCATCTGGTGGCCCAATGACACCAGCCACTGCTTCATCATCTGCTGGCCCAATGACACCAGCCACTGCTTCATCATCTGCTGGCCCAATGACACCAGCCACTGCTTCATCATCTGCTGGCCCAATGACACCAGCCACTGCTTCATCATCTGCTGGCCCAATGACACCAGCCACTGCTTCATCATCTGCTGGCCCAATGACACCAGCCACTGCTTCATCATCTGCTGGCCCTATGACACCAGCCACTGCTTCATCATCTGCTGGCCCAATGACACCAGCCACTGCCTCATCATCTGCTGGCCCAATGACACCAGCCACTTCTTCATCATCTGCTGGCCCAATGACACCAGCCACTGCTTCATCATCTGCTGGCCCTATGACACCAGCCACTGCTTCATCATCTGCTGGCCCAATGACACCAGCCATTGCTTCATCATCTGCTGGCCCAATGACACCAGCCACTGCTTCATCATCTGCTGGCCCAATGACACCAGCCACTGCTTCATCATCTGCTGGCCCAGTGACACCTGCCACTGCTTCCTCATCTGGTGGCCCAATGACACCAGCCACTGCTTCATCATCTGCTGGCCCAATGACACCAGCCACTGCTTCATCATCTGCTGGCCCAATGACACCAGCCACTGCTTCATCATCTGCTGGCCCAATGACACCAGCCACTGCTTCATCATCTGCTGGCCCAATGACACCAGCCACTGCTTCATCATCTAGGGGCCCATTGACACCAGCCACTGCTTCATCATCTGCTGGCCCAATGACACCAGCCACTGCTTCATCATCTGCTGGCCCAATGACACCAGCCACTGCTTCATCATCTGCTGGGCCAGTGACACCTGCCACTGCTTCCACATCTGGTGGCCCAATGACACCAGCCACTGCTTCATCATTTGCTGGCCCAATGACACCAGCCACTGCTTCATCATCTGCTGGCCCAATGACACCAGCCATTGCTTCATCATCTGCTGGCCCAATGACACCAGCCACTGCTTCATCATCTGCTGGCCCAGTGACACCTGCCACTGCTTCCTCATCTGGTGGCCCAATGACACCAGCCACTGCTTCATCATCTCCTGGCCCAATGACACCAGCCACTGCTTCATCATTTGCTGGCCCAATGACACCAGCCACTGCTTCATCATCTGCTGGCCCAGTGACACCTCCCACTGCTTCCTCATCTGGTGGCCCAATGACACCAGCCACTGCTTCATCATCTGCTGGCCCAATGACACCAGCCACTGCTTCATCATCTGCTGGCCCAATGACACCAGCCGCTGCTTCAACATCTGCTGGCCCTATGACACCAGCCACTGCTTCATCATCTGCTGGCCCTATGACACCAGCCACTGCTTCATCATCTGCTGGCCCAATGACACCAGCCACTGCTTCATCATCTGCTGGCCCAATGACACCAGCCACTGCTTCATCATTTGCTGGCCCAATGACACCAGCCACTGCTTCATCATCTGCTGGCCCAGTGACACCTCCCACTGCTTCATCATCTGCTGGCCCAATGACACCACCCACTGCTTCATCATCTGCTGGCCCAATGACACCAGCCACTGCTTCATCATCTGCTGGCCCAATGACACCAGCCACTGCTTCAACATCTGCTGGCCCTATGACACCAGCCACTGCTTCATCATCTGCTGGCCCTATGACACCAGCCACTGCTTCATCATCTGCTGGCCCAATGACACCAGCCACTGCTTCATCATCTGCTGGCCCAATGACACCAGCCACTGCTTCATCATCTGTTGGCCCACATTGTTCATTACTTGTGGAAAAGATACCATCAGCTGCTCCGGCAACAGCCACTGCTTCAACATCTGCTGGCCCTATGACACCAGCCACTGCTTCAACATCTGGTGGCCCAATGACACCAGCCACTGCTTCATCATCTGCTGGCCCAATGACACCAGCCACTGCTTCATCATCTGCTGGCCCAATGACACCAGCCGCTGCTTCAACATCTGCTGGTATGACACCAGCCACTGCTTCATCATCTGCTGGCCCTATGACACCAGCCACTGCTTCATCATCTGCTGGCCCAATGACACCAGCCACTGCTTCAACATCTGCTGGCCCTATGACACCAGCCACTGCTTCAACATCTGCTGGCCCAATGACACCAGCCACTGCTTCAACATCTGCTGGCCCTATGACACCAGCCACTGCTTCATCATCTGCTGGCCCAATGACACCAGCCACTGCTTCATCATCTGCTGGCCCAATGACACCAGCCACTGCTTCATCATCTGCTGGCCCTATGACACCAGCCACTGCTTCATCATCTGCTGGCCCAATGACACCAGCCACTGCTTCATCATCTGCTGGCCCAGAGAAGCCAGCCACTGCTTCATCATCTGCTGGCCCAATGACACCAGCCACTGCTTCATCATCTGCTGGCCCAATGACACCAGCCACTGCTTCATCATCTGCTGGCCCTATGACACCAGCCACTGCTTCATCATCTGCTGGCCCAATGACACCAGCCACTGCTTCATCATCTGCTGGCCCAATGACACCAGCCACTGCTTCATCATCTGCTGGCCCAATGACACCAGCCAATGCTTCATCATCTGGTGGCCCAGTGACACCAGCCACTTCATCATCTGCTAGCCCAATGTCACCAGCCACTGCTTCATCATCTGCTGGCCCTATGACACCAGCCACTGCTTCATCATCTGGTGGCCCAATGACACCAGCCACTGCTTCATCATCTGCTGGCCCAATGACACCAGCCACTGCTTCATCATCTGCTGGCCCTATGACACCAGCCACTGCTTCATCATCTGCTGGCACAGTGACACCTGCCACTGCTTCCTCATCTGGTGGCCCAATGACACCAGCCACTGCTTCATCATCTGCTGGCCCAATGACACCAGCCACTGCTTCATCATCTGCTGGCCCAATGACACCAGCCACTGCTTCATCATCTGCTGGCCCAATGACACCAGCCACTGCTTCATCATCTGCTGGCCCAATGACACCAGCCACTGCTTCATCATCTGCTGGCCCAATGACACCAGCCACTGTTTCATCATCTGCTGGCCCTATGACACCAGCCACTGCTTCATCATCTGCTGGCCCAATGACACCAGCCACTGCCTCATCATCTGCTGGCCCAATGACACCAGCCACTGCTTCATCATCTGCTGGCCCAATGACACCAGCCACTGCTTCATCATCTGCTGGCCCTATGACACCAGCCACTGCTTCATCATCTGCTGGCCCAATGACACCAGCCATTGCTTCATCATCTCCTGGCCCAATGACACCAGCCACTGCTTCATCATCTGCTGGCTCAATGACACCAGCCACTGCTTCATCATCTGCTGGCCCAGTGACACCTGCCACTGCTTCCTCATCTGGTGGCCCAATGACACCAGCCACTGCTTCATCATCTGCTGGCCCAATGACACCAGCCACTGCTTCATCATCTGCTGGCCCAATGACACCAGCCACTGCTTCATCATCTGCTGGCCCAATGACACCAGCCACTGCTTCATCATCTGCTGCCCTATGACACCAGCCACTGCTTCATCATCTGCTGGCCCTATGACACCAGCCACTGCTTCATCATCTGCTGGCCCAATGACACCAGCCACTGCTTCATCATCTGCTGGCCCTATGACACCAGCCACTGCTTCATCATCTGCTGGCCCAATGACACCAGCCACTGCTTCATCATCTGGGGGCCCATTGACACCAGCCACTGCTTCATCATCTGCTGGCCCAATGACACCAGCCACTGCTTCATCATCTGCTGGCCCAATGACACCAGCCACTGCTTCATCATCTGCTGGCCCAGTGACACCTGCCACTGCTTCCTCATCTGGTGGCCCAATGACACCAGCCACTGCTTCATCATCTGCTGGCCCAATGACACCAGCCACTGCTTCATCATCTGCTGGCCCAATGACACCAGCCGCTGCTTCAACATCTGCTGGCCCTATGACACCAGCCACTGCTTCATCATCTGCTGGCCCTATGACACCAGCCACTGCTTCATCATCTGCTGGCCCAATGACACCAGCCACTGCTTCATCATCTGCTGGCCCAATGACACCAGCCACTGCTTCATCATCTGCTGGCCCACATTGTTCATTACTTGTGGAAAAGATACCATCAGCTGCTCCGGCAACAGCCACTGCTTCAACATCTGCTGGCCCTATGACACCAGCCACTGCTTCAACATCTGGTGGCCCAATGACACCAGCCACTGCTTCATCATCTGCTGGCCCAATGACACCAGCCACTGCTTCATCATCTGCTGGCCCAATGACACCAGCCACTGCTTCATCATCTGCTGGCCCAGTGACACCTGCCACTGCTTCCTCATCTGGTGGCCCAATGACACCAGCCACTGCTTCATCATCTGCTGGCCCAATGACACCAGCCACTGCTTCATCATCTGCTGGCCCAATGACACCAGCCACTGCTTCATTATCTGCTGGCCCAATGACACCAGCCACTGCTTCATCATCTGCTGGCCCAATGACACCAGCCACTGCTTCATCATCTGCTGGCCCAATGACACCAGCCACTGCTTCATCATCTGGGGGCCCATTGACACCAGCCACTGCTTCATCATCTGCTGGCCCAATGACACCAGCCACTGCTTCATCATCTGCTGGCCCAATGACACCAGCCACTGCTTCATCATCTGCTGGCCCAATGACACCAGCCACTGCTTCATCATCTGCTGGGACAGTGACACCTGCCACTGCTTCCACATCTGATGGCCCAATGACACCAGCCACTGCTTCATCATCTGCTGGCCCAATGACACCAGCCACTGCTTCATCATCTGCTGGCCCAATGACACCAGCCACTGCTTCATCATCTGCTGGCCCAATGACACCAGCCACTGCTTCATCATCTGCTGGCCCAATGACACCAGCCACTGCTTCATCTTCTGCTGTCCCTATGACACCAGCCACTGCTTCATCATCTGCAGGCCCAGTGACACCAGCCACTGCTTCATCATCTGGTGGCCCAATGACACCAGCCACTGCTTCATCATCTGCTGGCCCAATGACACCAGCCACTGCTTCATCATCTGCTGGCCGAATGACACCAGCCACTGCTTCATTATCTGCTGGCCGTATGACACCAGCCACTGCTTCATCATCTGCTGGCCCAATGACACCAGCCACTGCTTCATCATCTGCTGGCCCAATGACACCAGCCACTGCTTCATCATCTGCTGGCCCAATGACACCAGCCACTGCTTCATCATCTGCTGGCCCAATGACACCAGCCACTGCTTCATCATCTGCTGGCCCAATGACACCAGCCACTGCTTCATCATCTGCTGGCCGAAGGACACCAGCCACTGCTTCATCATCTGCTGGCCCAATGACACCAGCCACTGCTTCATCATCTGCTGGCCAAATGACACCAGCCACTGCTTCATCATCTGCTGGCCCAATGACACCAGCCACTGCTTCATCATCTGCTGGCCCTATGACACCAGCCACTGCTTCATCATCTGCTGGCCCAATGACACCAGCCACTGCTTCATCATCTGCTGTCCCTATGACACCAGCCACTGCTTCATCATCTGCTGGCCCAGTGACACCAGCCACTGCTTCATCATCTGCTGGCCCAATGACACCAGCCACTGCTTCATCATCTGCTGGCCCAATGACACCAGCCACTGCTTCATCATCTGCTGGCCGAATGACACCAGCCACTGCTTCATCATCTGCTGGCCGTATGACACCAGCCACTGCTTCATCATCTGCTGGCCCAATGACACCAGCCACTGCTTCATCATCTGCTGGCCCAATGACACCAGCCACTGCTTCATCATCTGCTGGCCCATTGACACCAGCCACTGCTTCATCATCTGCTGGCCCAATGACACCAGCCACTGCTTCATCATCTGCTGGCCCAATGACACCAGCCACTGCTTCATCATCTGCTGGCCCAATGACACCAGCCACTGCTTCATCATCTGCTGGCCCAGTGACACCTGCCACTGCTTCATCATCTGGTGGCCCAATGACACCAGCCACTGCTTCATCATCTGCTGGCCCAATGACACCAGCCACTGCTTCATCATCTGCTGGCCCAATGACACCAGCCACTGCTTCATCATCTGGCCCAGTGACACCTCCACTGCTTCCTCATCTGGTGGCCCAATGACACCAGCCACTGCTTCATCATCTGCTGGCCCAATGACACCAGCCACTGCTTCATCATCTGCTGGCCCAATGACACCAGCCACTGCTTCATCATCTGCTATTTAATGACACCAGCCACTGCTTCATCATCTGCTGGCCCAATGACACCAGCCACTGCTTCATCATCTGCTGGCCCAATGACACCAGCCACTGCTTCATCATCTGCTGGCCCAATGACACCAGCCACTGCTTCATCATCTGGTGGCCCAATGACACCAGCCACTGCTTCATCATCTGCTGGCCCAATGACACCAGCCACTGCTTCATGATCTGCTGGCCCAATGACACCAGCCACTGCTTCATCATCTGCTGGCCCAATGACACCAGCCACTGCTTCATCATCTGCTGGCCCAATGACACCAGCCACTGCTTCATCATCTGGCCCAATGACACCAGCCACTGCTTCATCATCTGCTTCATCATCTGCTGGCCCAATGACACCAGCCACTGCTTCATCATCTGCTGGCCCAATGACACCAGCCACTGCTTCATCATCTGCTGGCCCAGTGACACCAGCCACTGCTTCATCATCTGCTGGCCCAATGACACCAGCCACTGCTTCATCATCTGCTGGCCCAATGACACCAGCCACTGCTTCATCATCTGCTGGCCCAATGACACCAGCCACTGCTTCATCATCTGCTGGCCCAATGACACCAGCCACTGCTTCATCATCTGCTGGCCCTATGACACCAGCCACTGCTTCATCATCTGCTGGCCCAATGACACCAGCCACTGCTTCATCATCTGCTGGCCCAATGACACCAGCCACTGCTTCATCATCTGCTGGCCCAATGACACCAGCCACTGCTTCATCATCTGCTGGCCCAGTGACACCAGCCACTGCTTCATCATCTGCTGGCCCAATGACACCAGCCACTGCTTCATCATCTGCTGGCCCTATGACACCAGCCACTGCTTCATCATCTGCTGGCCCAATGACACCAGCCACTGCTTCATCATCTGCTGGCTAATGACACCAGCCACTGCTTCATCATCTGCTGGCCCAATGACACCAGCCACTGCTTCATCATCTGCTGGCCCAGTGACACCAGCCACTGCTTCATCATCTGCTGGCCCAATGACACCAGCCACTGCTTCATCATCTGCTGGCCCAATGACACCAGCCACTGCTTCATCATCTGCTGGCCCAATGACACCAGCCACTGCTTCATCATCTGCTGGCCCAATGACACCAGCCACTGCTTCATCATCTGCTGGCCCAATGACACCAGCCACTGCTTCATCATCTGCTGGCCCAATGACACCAGCCACTGCTTCATCATCTGCTGGCCCAATGACACCAGCCACTGCTTCATCATCTGCTGGCCCAATGACACCAGCCACTGCTTCATCATCTGCTGGCCCAATGACACCAGCCACTGCTTCATCATCTGCTGGCCCAATGACACCAGCCACTGCTTCATCATCTGCTGGCCCTATGACACCAGCCACTGCTTCATCATCTGCTGGCCCAATGACACCAGCCATTGCTTCATCATCTGCTGGCCCAATGACACCAGCCACTGCTTCATCATCTGCTGGCTCAATGACACCAGCCACTGCTTCATCATCTGCTGGCCCAGTGACACCAGCCACTGCTTCCTCATCTGGTGGCCCAATGACACCAGCCACTGCTTCATCATCTGCTGGCCCAATGACACCAGCCACTGCTTCATCATCTGCTGGCCCAATGACACCAGCCACTGCTTCATCATCTGCTGGCCCAATGACACCAGCCACTGCTTCATCATCTGCTGGCCCTATGACACCAGCCACTGCTTCATCATCTGCTGGCCCTATGACACCAGCCACTGCTTCATCATCTGCTGGCCCAATGACACCAGCCACTGCTTCATCATCTGCTGGCCCTATGACACCAGCCACTGCTTCATCATCTGCTGGCCCAATGACACCAGCCACTGCTTCATCATCTGGGGGCCCATTGACACCAGCCACTGCTTCATCATCTGCTGGCCCAATGACACCAGCCACTGCTTCATCATCTGCTGGCCCAATGACACCAGCCACTGCTTCATCATCTGCTGGCCCAGTGACACCTGCCACTGCTTCCTCATCTGGTGGCCCAATGACACCAGCCACTGCTTCATCATCTGCTGGCCCAATGACACCAGCCACTGCTTCATCATCTGCTGGCCCAATGACACCAGCCGCTGCTTCAACATCTGCTGGCCCTATGACACCAGCCACTGCTTCATCATCTGCTGGCCCTATGACACCAGCCACTGCTTCATCATCTGCTGGCCCAATGACACCAGCCACTGCTTCATCATCTGCTGTCCCAATGACACCAGCCACTGCTTCATCATCTGCTGGCCCACATTGTTCATTACTTGTGGAAAAGATACCATCAGCTGCTCCGGCAACAGCCACTGCTTCAACATCTGCTGGCCCTATGACACCAGCCACTGCTTCAACATCTGGTGGCCCAATGACACCAGCCACTGCTTCATCATCTGCTGGCCCAATGACACCAGCCACTGCTTCATCATCTGCTGGCCCAATGACACCAGCCGCTGCTTCAACATCTGCTGGCCCTATGACACCAGCCACTGCTTCATCATCTGCTGGCCCTATGACACCAGCCACTGCTTCATCATCTGCTGGCCCAATGACACCAGCCACTGCTTCATCATCTGCTGGCCCAATGACACCAGCCACTGCTTCATCATCTGGTGGCCCAATGACACCAGCCACTGCTTCATCATCTGCTGGCCCAATGACACCAGCCACTGCTTCATCATCTGCTGGCCCAATGACACCAGCCACTGCTTCATCATCTGCTGGCCCTATGACACCAGCCACTGCTTCATCATCTGCTGGCCCAATGACACCAGCCACTGCTTCATCATCTGCTGGCCCAGAGACGCCAGCCACTGCTTCATCATCTGCTGGCCCAATGACACCAGCCACTGCTTCATCATCTGCTGGCCCAATGACACCAGCCACTGCTTCATCATCTGCTGGCCCTATGACACCAGCCACTGCTTCATCATCTGCTGGCCCAATGACACCAGCCACTGCTTCATCATCTGCTGGCCCAATGACACCAGCCACTGCTTCATCATCTGCTGGCCCAATGACACCAGCCAATGCTTCATCATCTGGTGGCCCACTGACACCAGCCACTGCTTCATCATCTGCTAGCCCAATGTCACCAGCCACTGCTTCATCATCTGCTGGCCCTATGACACTAGCCACTGCTTCATCATCTGGTGGCCCAATGACACCAGCCACTGCTTCATCATCTGCTGGCCCAATGACACCAGCCACTGCTTCATCATCTGCTGGCCCTATGACACCAGCCACTGCTTCATCATCTGCTGGCACAGTGACACCTGCCACTGCTTCCTCATCTGGTGGCCCAATGACACCAGCCACTGCTTCATCATCTGCTGGCCCAATGACACCAGCCACTGCTTCATCATCTGCTGGCCCAATGACACCAGCCACTGCTTCATCATCTGCTGGCCCAATGACACCAGCCACTGCTTCATCATCTGCTGGCCCAATGACACCAGCCACTGCTTCATCATCTGCTGGCCCAATGACACCAGCCACTGCTTCATCATCTGCTGGCCCTATGACACCAACCACTGCTTCATCATCTGCTGGCCCAATGACACCAGCCACTGCCTCATCATCTGCTGGCCCAATGACACCAGCCACTGCTTCATCATGTGCTGGCCCAATGACACCAGCCACTGCTTCATCATCTGCTGGCCCTATGACACCAGCCACTGCTTCATCATCTGCTGGCCCAATGACACCAGCCATTGCTTCATCATCTGCTGGCCCAATGACACCAGCCACTGCTTCATCATCTGCTGGCTCAATGACACCAGCCACTGCTTCATCATCTGCTGGCCCAGTGACACCTGCCACTGCTTCCTCATCTGGTGGCCCAATGACACCAGCCACTGCTTCATCATCTGCTGGCCCAATGACACCAGCCACTGCTTCATCATCTGCTGGCCCAATGACACCAGCCACTGCTTCATCATCTGCTGGCCCAATGACACCAGCCACTGCTTCATCATCTGCTGGCCCTATGACACCAGCCACTGCTTCATCATCTGCTGGCCCTATGACACCAGCCACTGCTTCATCATCTGCTGGCCCAATGACACCAGCCACTGCTTCATCATCTGCTGGCCCAATGACACCAGCCACTGCTTCATCATCTGCTGGCCCAATGACACCAGCCACTGCTTCATCATCTGGGGGCCCATTGACACCAGCCACTGCTTCATCATCTGCTGGCCCAATGACACCAGCCACTGCTTCATCATCTGCTGGCCCAATGACACCAGCCACTGCTTCATCATCTGCTGGGCCAGTGACACCTGCCACTGCTTCCACATCTGATGGCCCAATGACACCAGCCACTGCTTCATCATTTGCTGGCCCAATGACACCAGCCACTGCTTCATCATCTGCTGGCCCAATGACACCAGCCACTGCTTCATCATCTGCTGGCCCAATGACACCAGCCACTGCCTCATCATCTGCTGGCCCAATGACACCAGCCACTGCTTCATCTTCTGCTGTCCCTATGACACCAGCCACTGCTTCATCATCTGCAGGCCCAGTGACACCAGCCACTGCTTCATCATCTGGTGGCCCAATGACACCAGCCACTGCTTCATCATCTGCTGGCCCAATGACACCAGCCACTGCTTCATCATCTGCTGGCCGAATGACACCAGCCTCTGCTTCATTATCTGCTGGCCGTATGACACCAGCCACTGCTTCATCATCTGCTGGCCCAATGACACCAGCCACTGCTTCATCATCTTCTGGCCCAATGACACCAGCCACTGCTTCATCATCTGCTGGCCCAATGACACCAGCCACTGCTTCATCATCTGCTGGCCCAATGACACCAGCCACTGCTTCATCATCTGCTGGCCCAGTGACACCTGCCACTGCTTCCTCATCTGGTGGCCCAATGACACCAGCCACTGCTTCATCATCTGCTGGCCCAATGACACCAGCCACTGCTTCATCATCTGCTGGCCCAATGACACCAGCCACTGCTTCATCATCTGCTGGCCCTATGACACCAGCCACTGCTTCATCATCTGCTGGCCCAATGACACCAGCCACTGCTTCATCATCTGCTGGCCCAATGACACCAGCCACTGCTTCATCATCTGATGGCCCAATGACACCAGCCACTGCTTCATCATCTGCTGGCCCAATGACACCAGCCACTGCTTCATCATCTGCTGGCCCAATGACACCAGCCACTGCTTCATCATCTGCTGGCCCAATGACACCAGCCACTGCTTCATCATCTGCTGGCCCAATGACATCTGCCACTGCTTCATCATCTGCTGGCCCTATGACACCAGCCACTGCTTCATCATCTGCTGGCCCAATGTCACCAGCCACTGCTTCATCATCTGCTGGCCCAATGACACCTGCCACTGCAAGGGATGACAATGAAGCTCCTCCACCACAGTCACCACCTACTTCATCGGAGTTAAGAGATGCCTTTCATAGGGCAGCAATATAATTTTTTGATGCTGGGGCTGAATATTGCTGCCTCAAGGCTATGATTTTGTCACTTTTTTTTTCTTACTGAGGAGGTTAGGGTGGAAGGGGTGAAAAATAATCTCTGCTGTTTTTTCGGCAGAAATGGTTAGCAAATTCATTCAGAGCACAAAATTTACCAGAAATAAAATTGTGTGCCATTGTGAGTGAGTTCACTTGAGATTAGGCTCCAATACGCCTCCGTGGTCTAGTGGTCAGCATACTTGGCTTCTACGCGGGCCCAGGCTCGAATCCCGGCCCGGATAGTCGGCGTGCAGCTCACCCAGCTGATCATTCTCCCTCTCGGGCTGGTCGATAAATGACTACCTGGGGAAACTGTGGTAACCCGGATGTCACGCTGGCCCTGTGTCCCGGGGTAATGGGCTCCCTCCCACCACAGGCTCAAGGGCCAATGTTACGGAGATGCGCACCGAGGCCACGCGCTGCTACAGCGTATGCCCCAACTTTACCTTTGCCTTTATTGACTCGACTGAGAGACATGGCTTTGTATGTCGAAGGTCACTGGCTCAATCCTCACAGCCAGCACTCTCTAACTTGGATTTTTCCGAGTTCCCTAGAGCCTAGATTAATTTCTCGATGTTAAATGAGGAGATTTGCACCGGCACCCAGTCTTGGGTGTTACAAGATACGTTGTTACAATCAGGGGCGTCATTTGGACTTCAAAAGTGGGAGGGGCTTTAGGGCAGACAGTTTTATATATATATATATATATATATATATATATATATATATATATATATATATATATATATATATATATATATATATATATATATATATATATATATATATATATATATATTTTTTTTTTTTTTTTTTTACCATCATTAGCTTATAACACCTTTAGGCACCGATCATATTTGCAATTTATGTAGTCTGTGGTGCAGGCAGGATATTCATTAGCACCTAATTAGACTCATGCTGCTCTCCAGTGCTCTCTGATGCACTCACAATCAAAGATGTTGTGTACCTCTATGGTAGCATTGAGTAATCTTAGGTCACTTGGTAAAGTGTTCACCTAAGTCCGACCCAAGTTGACAACATAAACCTAAGCGTGTTTTCAAGCTGTGTTTAGAATATTGGCATAATAATAAAAGATGCTGAAAACTGGATTCCACTACTTTATTGAATATATGAATAATTATATACTGAATTTGTAAAGGAGCCAAGATAAAAAAAAGCTGTTTTTCAGCGGTCATACCATGATCTCATGAAAATAGTTAGGTTGACATATATAATTACTTACTACGTATTTTGTTATGACGACTATTGCACATTAATACCATAGCTTGGAATCCAATGATGAATATCTTCAAGCAGGACACACATAGCAACAGATTGGTCACCAATTCACTCAGTAAACACAATACTCCAGAAAAGTATAAACTGAATTCACAATAAAGTTGTTTTTCCACTTGGAACTTTGTAAACAGAAACCAAGTAACCTCGTTTTACTTCACTTATAAGTCATGATGCTCGCGATGTGGTCACCTCGACCTTTCGTTCCTCCTCCCTCACACTGGCAGACATCTCTAACAAGCTTTCTTACCACCATTATCTCAATACGAATACCCGGCAGGAGTAATTTGTTTTCTAACTTGATTTTAAAGCAACAATAATTATAAATCATATTCTAAATTACATTTTAATGCAATTTTAATGTCATCTTTTTCATTTGCATGTGTGTACCTTTCCCATGTTTTGTTTTCCTTAACTCAAATATTTCACATTTTAATCAATAACAAAGGCATCAAACACTAATTGTATGTTCAAGCTATGTTTTTTTTTTTTTTCTGTTGACATAAACTACGTCGTTTTCCTTTGGTGGCATTATTTTCACATGGGTGCAGTCTATCACTCCCATAACACCGGCAAGTTGGTAGAATTCTGCTTGCTTTTCATGGATCTCCACCCTATCAAGGGGAGACTGGATAAACCTCCCGACTACCTACGGGGCACTGAGGGCGGCCAGAGTTTCCGCAATCACCCTGCTTACACTACTCTGGCTTACCCCAAACTCATCACTTGAACACTGCAGCATTTTTCCTGTAGCCAAGTATCTTTAAGTCAAAATCACTTTCAACCCCGGGGTGAGGGAATGCTCCCTTTGATCTGGATCTTGTAGCTCTCTTCTCACCAAATCAGTCACATACTCCATTCCTGCACGGTCTAATATGTATGTCTTGACAAGTTCACCATCGTTATACAGTTCCAAAGCGTCCTATCAAACTCTAAATTGCGGAGGCGGGCTGGGCGGAGAAGTCCGGGGGCCATGTTGATATGGGTCAGGGTCTGGGATTCACTATTAACTTTACTATTAAGTGTTTAGAAGTCCTCGCCAGCACTCCCAAGTTAATACCAAAGTTAATAGTAGGTATTAGGGTAATAGTTGTTGAGGATACACTTTGAGAGTGAAGTTAATACTAAAGTCGAAAGTTAATACCAAGTTTAGTATTAATAGTTGTCGAGGATACGGGCCCTGGACATAACTTCGCGCCACCTGATCGACGTGCGCCACAGATCTATCCACTACTGCGTCTGATAACTTGGGGAAGAAGACACAGTGCAAGGAGGAGGGAAAGGAGGAGGAAGAGGAGGAGGAGGGAGATGAGGAGGAAGATGAGGAGGAAGATGAGGAAGAGCAGAAAGAGGTGGAAAAGAAGACGGAGGGAGGAGACAGAAGAAGAGAAGGTTAAGGAGGAAGAGAAAGAGGAGGACGAGGAGGAGGACGAAGAGAAGGGGGAGGAGAAAATTAAGTAAGTAGATTGATAGTTCAACAGAAACAGACACCTTGATATTAGAGAGAGAGAGAGAGAGAGAGAGAGAGAGAGAGAGAGAGAGAGAGAGAGAGAGAGAGAGAGAGAGAGAGAGAGAGAGAGAGAGAGAGAGAGAGAGAGAGAGAGAGAGAGATGCAGCAGGTGTTGGTGGTGGTGATGGTAGTTGATGGTGGTGGGGGGGGGGGGGGTTATTTATGTCCTTTTGTTGTTGGTGGTGGTAGTGGTGATGGTGGTGGTGACGTTTTTTTTTTTTTTTTTTTCTACAACAGAGGAGACAGCTCAAGGGCACACAAAAAAAGAAAACAATCATAAAAAAAGCCCGCTACTCGCTGCTTTCAAAAAAGAATCAAAAGAGGTGGTCGAAAGAAGGGTCAATGTCGGGAGGAGAGGTGTCCTGATAACCTCCTTTCCGGAAAGACAAGGACCGGAGCCTGTGTAAGCGCTTTCTTTAAATCCTCAAAACTCGTTTGTTGAGCTGGGAGCCACTGAAATGGTACGTCTTTTTTTAAAAGATGGGTTAGGGGACTCGCGCGTGCTGCGAAGTCCTTAATGAAAGGCCTGTAATAACCTGCGACACCCAAGAAAGACCGTACCTTGTCCGCAGACGTTGGCTGAGGGAACTCGGCAATAGCCTTTATTTTGTCGTCCACTGTGTGGATGCCGAATTCGTCCACGACATGCCCCAAGAACTTGATCCGAGGCTTTAAAAATTCACATTTGGTGATTTTGAGCTTTAATCCGACCTCTTGAAGTCTGTGTAGGACTGCTTTTAGTGTTTCCATGTGTGCATGTACGTCTTTACTTGCTATGATGATGTCGTCTAAATACACATAGACAGAGTTGCCCAGCAAGTCACCAAAAATACTGTTCATTGTCCTTTGGAAGGTCAAGGGAGCTCCTTTGAGCCCGAACGGCATCCTCGTCCACTCATAGTGGCCATGAGGCGTGCTGAAAGCCGTTATTTCACGTGACTCGGGGACCATGGGCAGTTGCCAGTAGCCACTGACCAGATCAAGACTCGTAAAGACTTTATTTCCTCTACCGAGACACATCAGAAGATCTCTAAGAACGGGAAGCGGAAAATGATCATCCACGGTCGCGGTGTTCACACGCCGGAAATCAATCACAGGGCGATAAGAGCCGTCTTTCTTTGGAACCAGGAACAAGGGCGAATTCCACGGGGAATTCGATTCTTTGATGACACCTTGTTCTAACATTTCAGAGATAAGTTGTTGCACCACCTCCCTCTGACTGTGGGGGAGCTTGTACGCATTGATATATACAGGATTTGTATTGGGTTTTAACTTAATGTGGTGTTCAGCACACTGCGTAACTCCAAGCGGCTCGCCTGGTAGAGCAAGCGCCCCCCGATAATGTTCCAGAAGCTGGACTAAGGTTGGCTTAATTTCGGAATAGTGTGCAACTATTTAGGAATGCCTCTAAAGTAGCTGTGTCTTGTTCGGGAGAAGCCTGACACGTCGAGGTTATGCCTGAGACTTGGGCTGAAGGGTATTCAGCAGGTTCCGGGGCGACATTTCCCCCATACACAAGACACTGGCATAATCTAACACCGTGTTTTAAGGATACAGGGGATCCAGACGTGTTTATTACCAATGCCTCTGCAAAACCTCCCTCCTTGACTGTCGCAAGAGTTACCTCCACCGTCACGCGGTGTATGTGAGGAACTCCGTCGATACACACATCACTGCCCGTCGGAGGGGCGTTAGGCAAACGGATTTTAACAAGTTTTGCAGCACGATCCGGAACTATATGAGGACCTTCTACGACTCCCGTTACTGTCCGCCACAAGTCTGCAATGCTTTCGTGTGATTTGACCGTAAGAGGTGACACTTGGGTGGTGGCAGTCCCTGAGTCTGTGGTGGGTCGGTCATTTTCCACCCCTGAGGGTGAGATTACAGTTGACAGAGGCGATGGATTTACCATCCCCTGTATGCGTCGGCCTTGATACACGATCGCGTTGCTTTTAGGGTTTATGGTTATGTGCAGGTCTTTCATGGCGTTTAATCCTAAGATCCCATCCACAGGTAAAGCAAACCTGCTAGAGACATAAAAGAAATCTCGAAAGGGACATACTTTTTCATGTAAGCTGACTGTTAGTGGTACTCGCCCAAGGATTCCAAAAGTGGTGCCCGTCACGCCTACCACATTCAGGTCGTTCTCTTGGAGCGGCCAAATTTCCCCACTCGCCTGTCGTGTCAGAGACCTGTAAGCGGAGTCGGAGATGACATTGACTGTGGCACCTGTGTCAACCGCTAAGGTGAGTGAAATTTTGCCCACCTTGTAAGGGAGGGCAATTATGCTTGTCCGTCCCAAGGCGGCAATGACGGAGTCAAGTTGCTCCCAATTAGTATTTTCCTTAAAGGACACTTAGATGTACGCCTCGGGGCTGTCACGAAGTCATGTCTTTTTAATCTGAGAAGAGAAGTGTGGTTTACTGTCCGCTGATGACTTGTACTTCTGTTCCTCCTTGGCCTTTTGTATTGCAGAACAACTGTCTGAACCATGAAAACAATTCCCGTGGATATGGCAAAAGGCAGCCTTCCGCTGATGGTTTGGCCTAGGGTTCCTGTGTGATGAATGATGCCCGCCCCTGTAACCTCCTGAACTCCTATCTGAGCCCTGTCTTGAATGTGTTGATTCCCTACGTTTCGCGAAGCAAGAATGTTCAGAATGTCCTGATTGCTTGCAAAAACTACAGGTGAGAGAGACCTTACTTTGAGCCTGTAATACTGCGGCTGGTGCGAGGGGATGCTGGTGAGGGTGTCCTTGAACCTTGAGTGGGTTGTAAGTATGCAGACGAACCCGGGGGTGAACGAATTCTGCGGCCTGTAATTGATAAATAATGAGTGCCTGAACATAAGATTACCTTAGTAAATTCACCGGTTGTGGTATCGTGTTCCAGTCCCTCTTCACTTGAAGGACGAGCCAACTGTTTAAAGGTGTCGCCGAATTTAGCGAGAGTGTCTTTGTTCATACTATGGTGTAAATCATTTACAAAATAGGAGCATATGTTGATAGCTGTAAATATGAACCAATAAACGGAACGTGTATGAATGAATAGTTTGCGTTGAAACCCTAAAAAGGCAAGAAAGAATGGCTAGCAAGGTGCCTGTTTAGACGTGATAGAAGTTAAGGTTATAATGGAATGCCCTAATGATATGGGTATATATAGAAAGAATAACTATATAAACAAAGTGGTATGTTAAGGGAGTATACCATTGAAGCTCACGTTTTCTCTCGAGCGGTGAAAAGAAAACGGAGGCAGGGCACACTGATGAAGATTAACTTTGATCAGGGAACTCACACTATATTCAATAGACTCGCTAGCAAACAATAAGAAAGAATCAATATCGTATGCGAATGAACGTTACTCTCACAATTATGACTGAATAACAGTGTTAGGAACACAGAAATAAAAAATCGTGCCCCTGCACGGACAATAATGAAATAAGCCGAGTCGGCATATTTGGACAAGAAGGGAATATCCACAAATACCAAGATTAATCAGCTGATGTAGTGGAGAGGGCGACGGCTTGTGATGCCCTGGGGTACGTGCAGTCGTTGTAGGCGCGTCAGGAAACCTAGGCCGCGGCCACAGCGGCGGTGAGAGGTGAGGGATGGGCTGACATCGGAGGACTCGCAATGGAGGTTGAAAAACTGCTGACCCAGCAATTTGAGCGGCCGCGAGGCGCGGATGGGAGCCGGTACACTGCCGCCAGACGAATGATGGCCGCGCCGTCCTTGTTATAGTAAGAGATGGGCCGCGGTGGCAGATAAGACGACTTGGGTGTGCAACCTCTTGAGAAGACGCCTTGCAAGAAACGGTAGTGGGAACAGCTTGCAGTCACCGGGAGATGGCCGCGGGTACCCTTGCTGACTGTTTGCCGGGAGAGGTTTGGGCCGATGCTCCCGGCAGCGGCGGTGCTGCCGCCAGCTGTGGAGCGAGGGGCATGTGGGGTGTCCCAAGGTCAGCGGGGCGTGCCTCCTCGTTGCTGGTGTGAATACTTCTGCCGTATCGTGGAGTGGCTTGCAGGGTTTGTAGCAGTGCTGGCTTGAAGCGGGGGAGCGGCTTGTAGATTGTGGCCCTCGCTTTCGGCTGCGTAGGCCTGTGGGTGTGCTCGGGGCTTGTAGGCTTGACGCCTGTAGAGTTGCTTGAAGCTGGTGTGCTCGAGGCTTGTAGGCTGGACGCCTGTAGAGTTGCTTGTAGCTGGTGTGCTCGAGGCTTGCAGGCTGGACGCCTGTAGAGTTGCTTGTAGCTGGTGTGCTCGAGGCTTGTAGGCTGGACGCCTGTAGAGTTGCTTGTAGCTGGTGTGTTCGAGGCTTGTAGGCTGGACGCCTGTAGAGTTGCTTGTAGCTGGTGTGCTCGAGGCTTGTAGGCTGGACGCCTGTAGAGTTGCTTGTAGCTGGCGCCTTGTGAGTTGCACGTAGCTGGCGCCTTGTGAGATGCTTGTAGCTGGCGCCTTGTGAGTTGCACGTAGCTGGCGCCTTGTGAGATGCTTGTAGCTGGCGCCTTGTGAGTTGCACGTAGCTGGCGCCTTGTGAGATGCCGCGGACGGCTGATGCGTTGCCGCGGACGGCAGATGCGTTGCCGCGGACAGCAGATGCGTTGCCGCGGACGGCAGATGCGTTGCCGCGGACGGCTGATGCGTTGCCGCGGACGGCAGAGGCGGTGACTCCTTCTTCCCTTGTACGCTGTCCCCGGAGTTTGTTGGTGAGTTCTCGTGGCTTGGAGGAGAACGAGGTAGCGAAGGCACAGGCGCTGGGTGACCGCTGCCAACCAAATGTAACGGGCTTGTCGGGGGGCGTTTAAAGGGTGTTGATTAAGACTTCAGCTTCCTTAAGGCGAATTATATTCGTAGCCTTTATGTACAAGAAGCGACGGAGCGAGAGCGACTGTCGTTGTGTGTCAGTCGGACTCTCGTGAAGGAGTGGCGAGTTACAGGTTGGATAATAATTGTTACAATTGGTCACGTAGGTCAAGGTGACCTCCGTGCACCATCGGAGTGCGAAGTATACAAAACTGGGACGGTAAACACTGACGGACGACATTCCTATAAGGTGGCGTGATCTATCTGTCGTGGGTTTTTTCCATTGACAATTGTATGCCTAATTCGTGGTGATATTAAATAGTAATAATACATTGATATCCTACTATAACACAAGTCGTAGGCAGGAGTAAATACAGATGAAGGAAGATTGTTCCAGAGTTTACCAGCGTGAGGGATGAAAGAGTGAAGATGCTGGTTGACTCTTGCATAAGGGGTTTGGACAGTATAGGGATGAGCATGAGTAGAAAGTCGTGTGCAGCGGGGCCGCGGGAGGAGGGGATGCATGCAGTTAGCAAGTTCAGAAGAGCAGTCAGCGTGGATTGATTGATTGATTTAAATTAGGCGCCGCAACAGCCAGGGCCATATGGTGCCGCATTCAATGAGTAAAAACTAAAAAAAGAAAAAAAAAAACTAAAAAGACTAAAAAAAGGAAACTAAAAAGGTAAACTAAGAGCAAAGCCAAACAAAACGAGACGAAACAAGTCACACAGAAAACGGTCATAACTCATGGAGAAGGTCAGCCTTCTCCATAAAGAGAAGTACCTCATGTCCCGGGGAAAGGCATCTCCCCCCCCATCAGCGAGAGACTGAATTATCCGTTTTCTCCCCGACACTGCGACAGGTATCGCACTCGCAGGTCCCCCAAACTGGGGCACTCGACCAGCAAGTGCCGCACGGTCAGGGGAACCAAGTAGTCATCACAAAAAGGCTGCACCCCTCGGGACATGAGGTAACCATGTGTTAGACGCGTATGACCCGTCCGAAGACGGGTCAGGGCTGTCTGCGAGCGACTGTCACGGACACTTTCGTATGACCAAGGACGAGACACAGTCCTGGTAAAATCTCCCATTTTGGAAGTCGCACCCCGAGCATTCCACCTCTCCTGCCAACTGGCAAGAATTGCCTTGCGAATCTCTGGAAACATATCTGTACATGGGACAGCACTGGGGGGGGGCAGCTCTAGCTGCTGCCTCCCTTGCAAGTCCATCAGTTCGTTCGTTCCCGTGTACGCCAACGTGTCCTGGAACCCAGCAAAACCCAACGCGATATCCCCTGTTGCTGAGCAAATACAGCCACTCGAGAGCAGATAAAACTAGGGGATTAACAGAGGGAGTAAAGGAGCCCAGCGCAGAAAGAGCGCTACGAGAATCACTAAAGATCATAAAAGAGTCCACAGGAAGCGTAAAAATAATCTGTAAAGAGAGGACTATTGCAGACAGCTCTGCAGTATATACAGCAGCAACAGAAGAAAGACTACCTCCCCGACAGAAGGAGAGGAACACAACACCAAAGCCAACTCCAGCATCCAATTTAGAGCCATCAGTAAAGACAGGGATGGAGTCCGAGTGTTCAGTGAAATGCTCTAAAAATAAGGATCGGGACGCATATGGCGGTAAATCCCTCTTACTATCTATAGTGGGAGAACACACGGATACACCGGGCAACTGCCAGTATCCAACCCTAGGTACTCGATAAGGGCAGATAGGAATGGGAGGGAAAGACAACGGTGTCATGGCAGACGCTACCCGAAACCCAAAAGGTTTAGGGAGACTAGGTCGCTCATCATATGCAGGCGAACGGGAATCCCGCAAAATTGACACACAAGGAACTGAATCTGGAAGGCGTTGGACGCGGAACCAGCAACGGAATAGAGAGGACTGGCGTCTCAAATCCAGAGGCAGGACGCCAGCATCCACGAGGAGGCTAGGTATCGGTGAAGACCGGAATGCACCAGTAGCCAAGCGGACCCCGGTATGATGCACTGAGTCCAACACGCGTAGGCGAGCTTCCTTGGCGGAGGAGTATACCTCGCAGCCATATTCCAACTTGGAAAGGATGAGTGTTCTGTGGAGGAGGAGTAGCGTGTCCCTGTCTGCACGAAGGAAGGACAGGGCTTTCTGACAAGCCGCCTTAACGTAACGTAAATGAGGCACCCAGGTTAGGCGGCTATCAAATAAAAGACCGAGGTAACGAGTCGTCTCTACACAGGACAGTCGCCTATTACCAAGATATAAGTCAGGGTCCGGATGAACGCCTCGAAGACGACAGAATACATAGCTACTGTCTTTGAGGACGAAAATCGAAAGCCGCGCGTATTTGCCCAATTGGCGACTCTATTAATAGTCAATTGAAGTTTTCGTTCAATCAGCGACATCCTTGCCGCAGAAAACGAAATGGATAAATCGTCTAATATAAGGAGCTATGAACTCCATCAGGCAGGACACCAACGACTCCATTAATAGCCACAGCAAATAGCGTAACACTGAGAATACTTCCCTGTGGTACTCCATCCTCAAGTGGACAGACCTCGGAAAGAGTACTCCCCACTCTAACCCGTAAAAGACGATGAGATAAAAACTCCTGAATTAAAACAGGGAGACGGCCACGAAGACCAAACTCAAACAGGTTAAGTAAAATTCCATGACACCAAGCGGCGTCATAGGCCTTCTCCAAATCAAAAAACACGGTCACCTGGTTGTGATTATTGGCAAACGCCTCACAAACTGAGGACTCCAAGGATAAAAGAGCATCCGAAGTGGACCGCACCTTTCGGAAACCATATTGCACCGGGGTCAATAAATTCCGGCTCTCCAAGTACCACATAAGCCTGACATTCACCATCTTCTCCATCACTTTACAAATGCAGGATGTTAAAGAAATAGGACGATAGTTAGTTGCTTGGAGATGATCTTTCCCAGGCTTCAGGATGGGGAGAACTACAGCCACACTCCACAGAGATGGAAAATCACCGGTACGCCAAATGAAATTGTAAAGATCCAATAAAAATGTAAAACCACAGTCAGACATGTGGCGTAAGAAAGCATAAGGGATGTCGTCTGGACCTGGCGAGGAATCATGACACTGGGATAAAGTCGTCTTCAACTCGGAGAGAGAAAATGGGATATTATAAGATTCCCCTCCGGTGGAAGCGAAGTTAACGCCGAGTGATTCCAAATCCCGGCGATGACGTGCCCCTGGTGCAGTAGGATCTTTCCTAGAGACACTGGCAAAGTGCTTGGCGAATAGGTCAGCAACAATCCTAGGGTCCGCCACCGTTTCCCCTGCATGCGATAGCACTGGAGGGGGAGGGGGGGAAAACCTCCCAGAGATCTTACGAACTCTGTTAAAGACTTCAGTGAGTGTAGTTCTGGTAGTGATGGAAGAAAGATAAGCCTTCCAAGAAATTCGTTGAGCCTCCTTGAAAGTGCGTCGTGCTCGAGCACGCGCTCGCCGAAAAGCATCCAAACACTGGGGGTCCCCACGGTGACGACGAAGTCGAGAGAATGCAGCACGCTTCTCTTGCACAGCAGTAGTGCAAGCAGCGCTACACCAGGGAACAGGACGTTTAGGAAACTGGCTAGACGTCCTGGGGACGGATTGAAGGGCTGCAGAATGTAAGGCATCAGTGAAATAGGATGCAGCCTCGTCGGAAGTTCCAAAGTCAGCCAACGGACGAAGAGAGGAGCTAAGTTCCGTAAATCGCTGCCAGTCTGCTTTATCTAGATGGAGGGGGCCAGCACTGACACGGTCAGGGAGGGTAGAACCAAAAAAGGTGAGAAGTATCATGTTAGCTGAACCCTTTAACTTGGACACCTTATGAACAGAACTAGGGCACATCCCAAATATTTCCTCCTCAGAGAACTCATAGAGGTCATGGCTATATATTCTGCCTTTACTATAATTGAAGGTATGATGTGCTTTGACCGTTTCAAACATGTTGTTAGCAGGGCATGGTAGATGTTGCAGCATTTTAGCTTGAGTAATATCTTTAGCCCTGACTAACACTCCCTTCCCATACTTTTTCAGATTCCCCTCAGGGATCGTGCCAATTTCTTTGGCAAGGTACCTGGCAGCATGAATGAAGTTGCCACGCCCATTCTTATAGTATGCAATAAACCAACGAGTTAGAGGGACCTGGCTGTCCCTGGGAGTTGGCTCTAACAAAGCATCTTCAAAGAGATTCGGGACATAGTCCATGTCACTGTCCGAAATATTGGAAGAGCGAAGAAGTTTCGCTTGAAATCCAGCACCTGCGATAGGCAGAGTCGCAACAGCATCACACGCCGACTTGGCTTCAGTGCTGGAGGAAAAGGTCACATAGCATCTGTTTGACTTGAAGTCTCCATCATAAATAAGACGGATACGAAGGACTCTGCCAAATGGCTTGAATAAGGAGCGCAAGGCACGGTAGGAAAACGATGGATCAATATTCACCATCTGAAGTGCGTCCAGCTTGGTAGAGGGACGCACATCAGAGTTACCCCCGGAATGGGAGGCAGCCTTGTCAGACACACGTAGACTTTTGTGTCGCACGGACTTATCTTGATCAAACCCTCTAGGAGTTAGGGACTTTCCAGCGGCATCACCAGGAGCCGTGAAAGGCTCCAAGGTGGCGACGAGAGAGGACCGTGTAGGGGTAATCGGGGACAGGCGGACGTCAGGGAGAGAGGCAGGCCGAGGCAAGGGAAACTTACCCATACACAGGGGAGGTGTTTCACTCCCCCACACCCCCACCCACCACGGAGCCCAACAAGGGAAGGCTGAATGTTGGGGCCAGACCGCACCCAACAGCCCCAGGGATAATGGGGAAGTATACGCATCCACTGCCAGGTGTTTGACGGCGGCCGCAGGACCGCTGCGACCGCCCACCCGGCAGTGACTACTTGACCCAAGCCATCGCATGACAAGCCACACTGAACCGCCCGTCTTACCCCAACCCTCCCACCAAATTAGCGTGTTGCCCACCGAGGGGAACTACACCCTGCCCCGCGGTGGACTCAACCGCCAGATGAGAGGGCACGGGGAGTATACGGGACGTCGCGCACGGCAAACACGTGAGGAGACAGTAGCCCTGCCCTAGGTGGTAAGAGGGCAGGGCGGGCGAAAGCAACATCACCAGTAGGCCTCCTCTACCGGTGATGAGGGGAGAGCACTTGGTCCACGAGGCCAACGGACATCGAGCCCTATCGGGGTGGGCTAGCCACCACGGTAGGTGGTGCCGCCGAACTCACTTCAAGCCCCGTCACCACGACAAGGTGACTCCCCCTCGACGGGGCAGTCAGCATGGAAATATCGATAGAAGATAGAAAGAGAGGCAACATCGTGGCGGAATTTAAGAGGTAAAAGACTATCAGTAGGAGGAGGAGAGCTAATGAGACGAAGAGCCTTAGACTCCACTCTGTCCAGAAGAGATGTGTGAGTGGAGCCTCCCCACACGTGAGACGCTTACTCCATACGAGGGCGGACAAGGCCCCTGTATATGGATAGCAACTGCGCGGGGGAGAAAAACTGGCGGAGACGATACAGAACGCCCGACCTCGAGGAAGCTGATTTAGCGAGAGAGGAGATATGAAGTTTCCAGTTGAGATTTTGAGTTAAGGATAGACCGAGGATGTTTACTGTTGAAGACGGTGACAGCTGAATGCTGTCGAAGAATAGGGGATAGGTGTTTGGAAGATTGTGTTGAGTTGATAGGTGGAGAAATTAAGTTTCTGAGACATTGAAGGACACAAGGTTCCTTCTGCCCCAATCGGAAATGATAGCAAGGTCTGAAGTTAAACGTTCTGCAGCCTCCAGTCTGGAGTTGTGTACTTCCTGTTGAGAGGGTCTTCTATTGAAAAAAGTTGAATAATGCAGAGTGGAGTCGTCTGCGTATGAGTGGACAGGACAGTTTGTTATGGAAAGAAGATCATTGATGAATAACAGGAAGAGAATGGGTGATAGGACAGAGCCCTGTGGAACGCCACTGTTGATAGGTTTAGGGGAAGAGCAGTGAACGTCTACCACCGCAAAGATAGAACGGCCGGAAAGGAAACTGGAGATAAAGGAACAGAGAGAGGGATAGAGTCCGAAAGAGGGCAGTTTAGAAAGCAAAGACTGGGGCCAGACTCTATCGAAGGCTTTCGATATGTCTAGCGCAACAGAGAAAGTTTCACCGAAACGGCTAAGAGAGGATGACCAAGAGGCAGTTAAGAGAGTAAGAAGATCGCCAGCAGAACGCCCCTTGCGGAACCCATACTGGCGATCATATAGAAGGTTAGAAGTGGAAAGGTGCTTTTGAATCTTCCGGTTAAGGATTGATTCAAAAGCCTTAGATATACAGGAAAGTAAAGCTATAAGGCGGTAGTTTCAGGGATTGGAACGGCCACCCTTCTTAGGCACAGGCTGTACAAAGGCATACTTCCAGCAGGAAGGAAAGGTAGATGTTGATAGGCAGAGGCGAAAGAGTTTGACCAGGCAGGGTGTCAGCACGGAAGCACAGTTTTTAAGGACAATATGAGGCACTCCATCAGGTCCATAAGCCTTCTGAGAGTTGAGGCCAGAGAGGGCATAGAAAACATCATTTGGAAGAATCTTAATAACAGGCATAAAGGAGTCAGAGGGCGGATGAGTAGGAGGAATATGCCCAGAATCGTCCAGAGTGGAGTTCTTACAGAAAGTTTGAGCGAAGATTTCAGCCTTAGAGACAGACGAGACAGCAGTGCTGCCGTCTCGGAGTAGGTAGGAATTAGGTAGGAAGACACCTACCAAACGGGCGCAAACCACTCATGGTGAGGTATATATGGGAAGTGAGATGGGTGCTTAAGCCCTCCACAGACCCTTCCCATTACCTCACTAACCGTTTCACTATTGCCTCATCTACACCAGAGAGTAGTTCAGCATGCTCTCAAAAGACAGATCCTCTCTCTATCCACACCACACTACATTCACACAACACACACACCGTTTCCCAAAATTCAAAATGGCGTTGAACAACAATGCCTCGGAGTCCCCGCCTGGGGGGGGGGGGGGCATAGATTCCCCCAGAGAGGACTCCCCTTCTGGCTGCCGACCTGAGAGGTGTTTTGATAACTCCTCGAACCTTTTTCTTATCAATTTCTGCAACCTTCGCGGTCTTCGTTCTAATATTCATTCTGTGGATCATCATCTCTCCTCCTCTAAACCTAACCTTCTCTTCCTCACCGAAACACAGGTTTCTGAGGCTACTGACAGCAACCTCTACTCTGTTCCCTCCTATTATCTTCTTCTTCTTCTTCTTCCGCAGCGTTATTATCCCGTTTCTATAAGGGGTCACTGTTTTTGATGAGTCTCCTCCATCCAACCCTGTCCTCCGCCACTTCAAGGCCCAAGTTCTTCTCCCTGCCGTCCGCCACAATACAGTCCTTCCATCTCGTCTTGGGTCTTCCTCTCCTCCTTCTGCCACCCACTTACATGTCCATTATCTGCCTTTCACAACTCCCTTCCTCTCTCCTCATGACATGACCAAACCATCTCAGTCTCGCTTCCTGACCTTTTTACCCACACTTGTTACCTTAACTGTACCTCTTATGACTTCATCCTTGATCCTCTTCCCTCCTACTATATCTATCCTAAATTTCAATATAAAGCTGGATGTTGCGTTTACGTACACAATGACATCACTTGCTCTCGTGCCCACGACCTTGACTCTCCTGAATTCTCCACCATCTGGCTAAGACTTCATTGTCGTTCTATTACTAAATACAACTGTGCTGTTTATCTTTCACCTAATTCTACTAACTATGTAAAATTCTTTGACTACCTGAACTCTAAAGTGGAGCACATCTTGACTCACTCGCCCTTCCCTGAAATCTCCATCCTAGGAGATTTCAATGCTCACCACCAGCTTTGGCTTTCATCTTCTTTCACTGACCAGCCTGGTAAACAAGCATACAACTTTGCTCTCCTCAATGACCTAGAGCAGTTGGTTCAGCACCCTACACGTATTCCCGACCGTCTTGGAGACCGGCCCAACATACTAGACCTCTTCCTTACCTCTAACCCTTCGGCTTACTCTGTCACACTGTTCTCTCCGTTGGGCTCCTCCGATCACAGCCTTATTTCTGTATTCTGTCCTATCGCTCCTGTACACCCTCTGGACCCACCTAAGAGGCGATGCTTCAGGCATTTTGCTTCAGCTCGGTGGGACGACCTGAGGATGTACTTTTCCGATTTCCCGTGGAATGATTACTGCTTCCAGGAGAGAGACCCCTCTGTGTATGCCCAGCGCATCACAGAGGTGATTGTCTAAGGAATGGAGGCATACATTCCACGTACTTTCTCTACTTCCCATGATAAAAAGCCTTGGTTTAATCACGCTTGTTCTCGTGCTGTCAAAGATAGAGAGGCAGCTTACAAAAGGTACCAGAGCCTTCGAACTCCCGCTAACTTTGACCTTTACATTTCAGCCAGGAATCTTGCCAAATCTATCCTTCGACCTACCAAAAACTCCTTTATCCATAGCAAATGTCAACACCTTGCTTTCTCTAATTCTTCCAGAGACTTCTGGCACTTAGCCAAAAATATCTCCTCCAATTTCACTTCTTCCTCTTTCCCGCCTCTTCTTAACCCAGACGGCAGCACTGCCGTTTCTTCTATCTCTGAGGTTGAACTCTTCGCTCAAACTTTCTGTAACAACTCCACTCTGGACGATTATGGGCATATTCCTCTTAATCACCCCCCTTCCGACTCCTTTATGCCTGTTATTAAGATTCTTCCTAATGATGTTTTCTATGCCCTCTCTGGCCTCAATTCTCAGCAGGCTTATGGACCTGATATAGCGCTTCCTATTGTCCTTAAAAACTGTGCTTCCGTGCTGACACCCTGCCTGGTCAAACTCTTTCGCCTCTGCCTATCAACATCTACCTTTCCTTTCTGCTGGAAGTACGCCTTCGTACAGCCTGTGCCTAAGAAGGGTGACCGTTCCAATCCCTCAAACTGCCGCCCAATAACTTTACTTTCCTGTATATATAAAGCTTTAGAATCAATCCTTAACCGGAAGATTCAAAAGCACCTTTCCACCTCTAACCTTCTATCTGATCGCCAGTATGGGTTCCGCAAGGGGCGTTCTACTGGCGATCTTCTTGTTCTACTAATTGATTCTTGGTCATCCTCTCCTAGCCGTTTCGGTGAAACTTTCTCAGTTGCGCTAGACATATCGAAAGCCTTCGATAGAGTCTGGCACAAGTCTTTGCTTTCCAAACTGCCCTCTTTCTGATTCTATCCTTCTCTCTGTTCCTTTATCTCCAGTTTCTTTCCGGCCGTTCTATCTCTGCTGTGGTAGACGGTCACTGTTCTTCTCCTAAACCTATTATCAGTGGTGTTCCACAGGGCTCTGTCCTATTACCCACTCTCTTTCTGTTATTCATAAATGATCTTCTTTCCATAACAAACTGTCCTATCCACGCATACGCTGATGACTTCCTCTGCATTATTCAGCTTCTTTTAACAGAAGACCCTCTCAACAGGAATTACATGACTCCAGGCTGGTGGCTGCAGAACGCTCTACCTCAGACCTTACTATCATTTCCGATTGGGGTAAAAGGAACCTCGTGTCCTTCAATGCCTCAAAAACCCAATTTCTCCACCTATCAACTCGACACAATCTTCCAAACACCTATCCCCTAGTCTTCGACAACACTCAGCTGTCACCATCTTCAACACTAAACATCCTCGGTCTATCCTTAACTCTAAATCTTAACTGGAAACTTCACATCCTGTCTCTCACTAAATCAGCTTCCTCGAGGTTGGGGGTTTTGTATCGTCTCCGCCAGTTCTTTTCCCCCGCGCAGTTGCTATCCATATACAGGGGCATTATCCGCCCTCATATGGAAGTATGCATCTCACATGTGGGGGGGCTCCACTCACACAGCTCTCTTGGACAGAGTGAAGTCTAAGTCACTTCGTCTCATCACCTCTCCTCCTCTTACTGATAGTCTTCTACCTCTTTATTTCCGCGCCATGTTGCCTCTCTTTCTATCTTCTATCGATATTTTTACGCTGACTGCTCTTTTGAGCTTGCTAATTGCATGCCTCCCCCCTCCCGCGGCCCCGCTGCACGCGACTTTCTACTCATGCTCATCCCTATACTGTCCAAACCCCTTACGCAAGAGTTAACCAGGATCTTCACGATTTCATCCCTCACGCTGGTAAACTCTGAAACAATCTTCCTTATTCTGCATTTCCTCCTGCCTACAACTTGAACTCTTTCAAGAGAAGGGTATCTGGACACCTCTCCTCCCGAAATTGACCTATCTTTCGGCCACCTCTTTGGATTCTTTTTATGAGCAGCGAGTAGCGGGCTTTTATTTTATTATTGTTTACTTTTTTGTGTGTGCTCTTGATCTGTCTCCTTTGTTTAAAAAAAAAAAAATCCAGCCCCCCTTCAAGGCAAATTTTAGACCCCGTATCAAGCACCTCCTACAGACTAACCTCATTCCATTTTCTTTAACCTGAATTTCCTCTCACTACTTAAAAAAAAAGGTACTAAATGGATGACTGAAAAAAATGAGTGGGTGCTACTTTGGCTTGTTATCTATAAGAAAAAATATCTACACCGTACTTTGGCTTGTTATCTACAAGGAAAAGTATCTACACCGTTGATATTCTATTTTGTAATGATATCTACATGGTAAAACATAATAAAAACATTTTTTTTTTTAATATTCTATCGGTAAACATCACATATATCAGCTAAAAATGCTAAATATATGTCAGGAGCTTCTTTTCTCATCATCCGCCAACAGAAGTAGTCTAGGTGCGACTGAAATGTTCTTTGATTGCTGCCTCTCATGTTTTTCAAAACACGAGTCTTCGCATCAAGCCAGGATCTTTCAATTCCTTGTGTATGTGCCCCGTGTTAGGATTGACGTAATACTGATGATGATTTCCGGAAAAATGACGAAAATTGATTTGGTTTAAATCAGAGTAAGCTGGCCAGTCGTCGGAATGGATTATTGAGCCTTCAGCGACTTATCTCTGAATAATTGGTTGAAGTGTCTCACGGTCTCTTCTTTGAACGTAAAAATATCGGCACTCTGAGCCTCTCTTCAAACCAAACACCATCAATACGTCTCCCATGGTTACGGTTACTGTCCACTTCAGCTTCACCGTCTGTTGAATTTGGAGCCCGGTCTCCTTGCAACATTCGGCCTCTATTGTGCTTTCGCTGTCCTACAAAGCGTGCTTCATCAGTTTGCACAGGCTCTTCTTCAGTCCCTGCCATTTGACCACGACGTTGGACTGAAACATTCGCTGTACAAACTTCTCTGCACATGTTGAGCCAGTCGCATATTGCTTCGGTACCTCTACCAGTTAATCTTTGAACCAGATCATAAGAGAGGTCTTGTATAAAATAAAAGATCAATTCTAAAATTTGGCAAAGAGAGAGCTTGCAATTTAGTTTGTTATTTAAATCTGTGAAGTGGAAGAATACATTACCTCTGCGAACGGAACGAAAAGTTTGACATCCACGGTTTCTGCAACGAAGAACGGGAATAAATTCGTCATTTCGTCTTCTTTTCCGAGCGTCCTTCACCTCTCCGCCACATCGATGACACGGTGAAACACTTTGTTCTTCATCCAAAAGTCCATGTCTTCTTAAAAATGCCTGTGCTTTAGTTTCGTCGCTGATTTCGTTGTTGAATTATTTTGCACGCTTTAGGGCTGTGTCAATGACTGAAATATAAATGAGGATTTAGGGAGGTTATACTCCGGCTAGCTCAAACGTGCGGCTATGACGTAGGCCTCTAGGGAGTAAGCAGCAGTACAGCGGTGCCACGTTCTATCTCTCTCTCTCTCTCTCTCTCTCTCTCTCTCTCTCTCTCTCTCTCTCTCTCTCTCTCTCTCTCTCTCTCTCTCTCTCTCTCTCTCTCTCTCTCTCTCTCTCTCTCTCTCTCTCTCGCGTTTATTCAACCTGATGTATTATGTTATAATACAGAAATTGTGGGTTTATACGATAAATTTGGTTTTAGTCCTTACCATTGTATTGTACAGATTATATAACCGACTTTATTTCCACACCACCCGAGAGGTAAAAGTCATGGCGCGTTTTTTTTAAGAGGTATATATCCCCGATAGGCCTATTCCTCTCTTCACTGCATCTTGGACGACTTAGGATGAATCCTCATCAGAAGATGTGAGAGTGATGATGAAAGAATCAATGAAGTTGTCAATCACGGCATCTCTCTCTGCATCCTCTGACTGCAGTTTTTCCGCGTGCCGGACAGCATTCTTCCAGTTTTCCTCGGTAACATTTTGTATTGATTCTTCTATGAGTGGTTTTAGGTCGGCAATCTTGAATGTTTTTTTTTTCTTTTTTAGATGTAGCCTTTAACTTGAACCCATACCAGCTCATTGAGGTTGTAGTGACAGTGGTATGGTGGCAAGCTCACTACTCTATGTCCGTGATCTGAAGCCATCTTGTCGACAGCGTAGTTTGTGTCGGCAGAAGAGACGGGTTGACTTACAAGATGCAGAAGGTTTCTCTTGAGGATAACTTCTGGCACTGCTACGCCCTTCTTCTCCAGCCATTCTCGTACCGTAGCTTTGTTGTTTGCAGAGCATGTTGGTGGCTTGTGAATTTTTCTTGAGTGATAAGACGCATTATCTATCACAATTACTGACGCTGGAGGAATGTTTGGTAAGAGTTGATGTGTGAACCACTTTTCAAATGTTTCTGCATTCATCTGATCATGGTAATCCCCGACATTTTTTGCCTGGAAAACAAGGGGGGCCCCCGGGAACAAATCCTTCTTTTGATCCAGCGTGCAGAATGATCAAGCGGCCTCCCTTCCCAGTCGGTACCCTCACTCCCATAGCCTGTCCTGCATTTTCTTCGTGCACCCAACATTTGGAAACCGTGTAGTTTTGGTTAACCCACGACTCGTCCAAATATACGATGTTCTTGTCTGAGCTTAAGCGTTTCCTTATTTCTCTTAAAAACTTGCTTCGTGCATATTGCACATCATTATTTTCCAAGAGGAATTTTCGCCCATCAACCTTTGCATGGTGAAATCCGATTTTCTTCAGAACCTTTCTCAGTGTTTCACGGCTGCCAGGATATGAGAGGTTGTTCTTCACTTCTTCACGAATTTTGTCGAGTGTGGGGATTTATTTTCTTGCGTAGAACTGCAAAACTGTTCTGTGCAGTACACCTTCACTGAAGTTATCAAAGAAGTCCATGATGTAACAAACTAGCTTGCAGGTAACATACCAAAGCTGTCGAGATTGATGTCTATGGCGGAATGAAGTGTGCTGTTGCCACATGTACCTTGTTGAGTCGGGACCGGAGCTTCGACACTCTAAGCAGACATTCTTTCGAAACCACGACGAGTGTTTTCCTTGTTCGGGACCGGAGCTTCGACACTCTAACCAGACATTCTCTCGTAATCACGACAAGTGTTTTCCTTGTTCTTGTACCTTGTTGAGCCGGGACTCAACTACCTCTCTACCACCGCTATTACCCTCTATAGTCGGAGTCTAGACCATCTAGACCATGCATCAACCATTTAGATGGCATACCAAAGTAGATTCATGACACGCAGACCGCAATATAAAGTGTAGATCACATACCAAAGAAGATTCATGACACGTAGATAACAAACCAAAGTAGCACCAATGGGTGTTTGTTTATATATCAGAAGAAGCAGTCAAGAAAAAACAAAAAAATAAAAAAACGTAGAGAAAATGCAAAACTACTCTTCCTTACTATCTGAAAAAAGGACTTGTTTAATGGGTGACTAAGAAATTGTTTTTTGTTTTTTTCATATATCAGAAACAGCAGAGGAAAACAAATAAAAAAATCGGGAAAAAAACGAAACTAATACTCCCAAAATGAAGTATTAATGAATTCTAAAAGATTATGTTCAGGTGTCCCCTCCCCTCGTGTAAGAAAGAGTTCAAGTCATAGGAAGGTGGAAATTTAGACGAGACTTTGAAGATCAGTCACAATTTCATCTTCTCTTTAACAATATTTCTTGTGGCTTTCATGATATATAGGTCAGTCATATAATGCTGTTTGCTTTCATTAATGGTTGAGTGGTGAAGGAATGCATACACAATAATATAGGTCAGGGGTGCTCAACCCACTGTTTGAGGGCTGCATGTGGCCCTCAATAAAGTGTAATGCGGCCCTCGGCAAGTAACCAAAAAAATTACCTACTTATCTCTATCATAATACGTATGATATTAGTTCACACTTAATTTTAATGACATGTAGCAATATAAATTATATTATGATTGATATTACTGAATATCTTATTATAAGTGAACTTTATGACGTTATAGTATTATAATGATAAAGATGCTATTCCTCATCTGGCAGCCTGAAAGCTGGCTAGCCTCACTGATTTTGTTGACGTGAGTCCCGTGTTGCCACTCCTTGGCATTTTTTACTAGATCTTGGCTTTTGAGCTGGGACCTTGGCGCATTGGCTATTTTTCCTTGAAATCTGGCTAATCTAGGCTTTTTTTTTGGGGGGGGGGGGAAATTCCCTCCTGCTTGGCTATTTCCTTCGCTCATATCCCTGCCCTCTCATCCCCCCACTCATCCTCTCAATCAGTCCTGGTCTCTGGCTCCCTACCCCTCTCCTACCCAACCGCTCCCTTCCGGGACTTCCCCACCGTTGCCCATCCACTCCTAGCCCTCTCCCCTTACCCATCGTCTTCCACGCCACCTCCCCTGGACCCCTACCCAATTGAGTTCCCCACCCTCCCGGCACGCAGCAGCCGCTCCACGTTTCCCCTCTCCCTGCCCAACAGCGAAATGGTGTCGCTCGTATATAGGTCTTCACTTTATTGTACTTTATAATTGGCCATTTCCCATGACCTGCAGTTTATGTGAAAAGTGTTTTGATTACGACTCTTTCCGGAAGGTTACAATATATACACAACATAATCAGTATTATTAGTCTGCAGAATACGTATATTAATTACTATGCGTATTCACATTGCAGGAAATATGAGGCCCTTATCACACATTGCCCATCTAATGTGGCCCTGCCACCCAATAATGTTGAGCACCACTGATATAAGTCATCACTTTTTTCCTATTTTGGCAATATTCCAATGAGGTGTTAAGCTTATCATAATATTAGTTACATCATACTCTCATTCTCTTTAGTTCAGGAGAGTAAAAGTTCGATGGGTCACTGATTAACTATTCCAAACACAACACTATCGATTAACATCATTTCTAACTTTTCTCTAGGTAATATTTGGGGCTTAAAACATACGAGTGTCAGTAAGTCTTATATATATTAAACTTTCCCTTGCCTAAGATCGTGAGCAAATGTAATAGTGTTTGGCTGCTACGCTAACACTCCCAAGCTAAGATATACATACTCAGTTTTATGTGTATTTAACTAACTCACATTCTCTACCTGTCTTTCGCCTCTCAGTGTACTCCATTCTGTCCTGGCAAATTATCTATGACTTGACTTTCATCTACTACTTCTTGTTCTTTCTTTTTTTCTTTTTTTCCTTTCTCTCTCTGTTGCTATCTCTCTGTCTTTGTCTCTTGTTTCCTCTCTCTATCTCCTCCTTTCCTCCTGTTCTTCTTTCTTTTCTTTATTTGTTCCTTCTTTTCTATCTCTTCGTCTTACCCAGCATCCTCGGTTATTCGTCTGTCATCATTTCTACACATAATACGACCTCCACAAGTCCACTTCTTACGCTCGATCTTAACATCTCCAACCTTATTCTGTCTCAAAACCCATGACGCTCGCTCGCTTCCTTCCATTACCACTCCATCCCACGCAGCATCTTTGGTTGTCCGTCTGTCATCATTTCTACCCATGAAACGACCACCGTAAGTCATCTTTTTAGCTTAATCTTAACATCGCCAACCTTATACTGTTCTCCTAACCCATGATGCTTCCTTCCATCGTACCTCTCCATCTCACGCAGCATCTTTGGTTGTCCGTCTGTCATCATTTCTACCCATAACACGACGTGCCCAAGCCAGCTCCTTAGTCCTTAGAGTAGGCGAGGGGGGAGGGCCTGTCAGTGCATCGCAGACTGGGACTAGGGGGCGCAGGAGAAATCGAAAGGATATAAGAAAGGATGGGCTAACGGCTTATTACACCAACAGTAGGAGTCTCAGGAACAAGATAGATCTACTAAGGGGGAAAGCATGTGTCGAGAAATTCGACATTATAGCTATCACGGAAACATGGGTAGATACTGCCAACAAAAACTTCATGTCTGAGTATGAAATAGATGGTTACCAGATGTTTCATAAAGATAGAAAGGGAAGAAGGGGAGGGGGGGTGGCACTTTATGTTAAAGACACACTTAAATGTTCCGCTAACAACTCTATTCAAACAAATGGCGACTCAGAATCAGTTTGGGTGGACGTCCACAAAGGGAAGGACAAACTAATTCTAGGGGTTCTTTACAGGCCACCCAACCTCAGCAGGCAGGACACTGATATATTACTACAAGAGGTAGGCAGGGCGAGCAGGAGCAAAAATGTCTGCATAATGGGGGATTTTAACTATAGGAATATAGATTGGGAAGGCGTGGTGGGTGATCTAGAGTCTGAGGATTTTCTGAAAGTAATACAAGATAATTTTCTCAAGCAGACAGTAACAGAGCCCACCAGGGGTAACAACATTCTGGACTTGGTCTTAACTAACACCGAGTATATGATCAGCGAGCTAGATGTTGGGGGAGAATTAGGTGGCAGTGATCACAAGGAAATTAGGTTTAAATTAGACTGGTGACCCATGAACTCAACCCGGTGTTGGTGCCCGACTTTAGAAGAGCTGATTATGAGGGGCTCAGAAAACACCTTGAGGAGGTAAATTGGGAAACCTTAGGGCTGGATGAGGGCCAGATCTCAGGGCTGGAACCGGGAAGACAGGGGAACCATGTAGAAATGACCTACAATAATTTAGTTAGAGAAATTGCAGAGGGTCAGAGACAGCATATCCCTTACCAAGCACGTAGGAAGGAAAATAACGACCCCAAATGGATGACCCGCAGACTCAAGCATGAAATAGGCTTGAAGAGAGGAATTTATAGGAAAATAAAGAACGGAGAGATCCACCTCAGGGGTAGGTATGTTGAGCTAGCCAGGTCGGTGAAGAAGAACACCCGCCTTGCAAAAAAAATTATGAGATTAGGGTAGCCAACGAGGCCAAGAGCGATCCCAAGGGCTTCTTCAAATTGTACAGGACGAAAACAAGGGACAGAATTGGACCGTTGAAAACAAACACGGGCGAGCTCGTTGAGAATGGAGAAGATATGAGCCAAATGATGAATGACTATTTCCTCTCAGTTTTCACGCAGGAAAATCTAACAACCATTCCGGAGAGAGTTCAGATATATGAGGGTGACGGGAACGACAAGTTGAGGGATGTGATCATCACTAGGCAAGTAGTCCAGGATGAGATTGGTAGGTTGAAGAAAAACAAATCGCCGGGCCCAGACGAAGTATTCCCAAGGGTTCTGAAAGAGTGCAAGGAAGTCCTTAGTGGCCCTCTTGCCGATATCTTTAAAATGTCGGTAAATTCTGGGTATGTGCCCAATCAATGGAAAGTAGCTAATGTGACGCCGATTTTCAAAAAGGAGACAAGTCAGCCACCTCAAACTATCGCCCAATTAGCTTAACATCAGTTGTGGGAAAGATGTTAGAGTCGATTATAGCCAGGAGCATTCGGGACCATCTAGAAAAGCATAATTTAATTCATGACTCACAACATGGGTTCACAAAGGGTAGGTCTTGCCTTACTAACCTGTTGTCCTTCTACACTAAAGTAATCGAGGCGGTTGACAGAGATGAAAACTATGACATATTATATCTAGATTTCAGTAAAGCGTTCGACAAAGTCCCTCATCACCGGCTATTACTAAAATTACAGGCTCACGGCGTAGAGGGGAAAGTTTTGTGCTGGATCAGGGCGTGGCTTAGGGGTAGGAAGCAGAGAGTGCAAATCAATGGTAGGAAATCTGAATGGGGCAGTGTTACGAGTGGAGTCCCACAGGGTCGGTGCTGGGTCCTCTGCTTTTATTATTTACATCAATGACTTGGACACAGGAATCAGTAGCGATGTCAGTAAGTTCGCAGATGATACCAAGATCGGTAGAGTAATCCAATCAGACAGCGACGCCACCGTTCTCCAGGATGAGCTTGACAGACTATATGATTGGGCGAGGAAGTGGCAGATGGAATTCAATGTCGGGAAGTGTAGCATTTTGAGTGTAGGTAGGAATAACCCCTTACACAATTACTCCTTAAATGACACTCCTCTAAGCAGGTCTGGGCGGGAGAGACTTAGGAGTCCTAGTGAGCGCTGACCTCCGTCCTAGGGCTCAATGCATTCAGGCTAAAAATCGGGCAAACAGAGTACTAGGTTTCATCTCAAGGAGCGTGAGCAATAGGAGCGCTGAAGTCATCCTCAAACTTTACTTAGCACTAGTTCGACCTCATCTCGATTATGCAGTTCAGTTCTGGTCCCCCTATTATAGAATGGATATCAAGATGTTAGAATCAGTACAGAGGAGGATGACGAAGATGATTCAGGGGGTGAGGAGCTTGCCTTATGAAGACAGGCTAAAGCAGTTAAATCTACACTCTCTAGAAAGGCGAAGGGTGCGAGGAGACTTGATCGAAGTTTATAAATGGATGAAGGGATTTAATAAAGGGGATGACAATAAAATTTTGAGAGTGAAAGAGCCAGGTAGGACGCGTGGCAATGGTTTTAAGTTAGACAAATTCATATTCAACAAAGACATAGGCAAGAATTGGTTCACTAATAGAGTGGTGGACGAATGGAACAGGCTTGGGAGCCATGTTGTGGGTGCCAATACCATAGATACATTCAAGAAGAGGTTAGATAAAGCCATGGATGGTGAGGTAAGGTGGGGTTGAGTGTACAGGAGCTGCCTTGTATAGGCCAACCGGCCTCTTGCAGACTCCTTACGTTCTTATGTTCTTATGTTCTTATGTAATATATCCAGCCTTATTCTGTTCCCTATCCCATGATGTTTCCTTTCATCTTACCTCTCCATCTCACGCAGCATATTTTCTCTCTCTCCTCTTTGACCACGTATCCTCCGTTTCTCTAGATCAAGACTAAACCGGGGTATACGACCCTGGCGCAAGAAGAAGAAGACGTCTCATGTGACAAGTTTGGGAAGGAGAAGAAGAAAGCACATCAAAGCGGTCTCTGGTCTGGGTCCCGTGGCAGAAGAGGAAGGAGATATAGGGAAGGAAAGCTGCGGGAGAGAGTGAGTTATACGCCGCATCGCTGCTCCAGTAATATCCCCTGGTCGTGTTATATACCCAGGGTGAGGGTGTGCTGCTTGAAAACTTACGGGGGAAACAAAGGAGCGAGGGTTGAGGGGAGACCGGCGTGCAGGAATCCATCGCTTGAATTACTGAGTGAGTGTGTGAGTGCATGTGTGTGTGTGTGTGTGTGTGTGTGTGTGTGTGTGTGTGTGTGTGTGTGTGTGTGTGTGTGTGTGTGTGTGTGTGTGTGTGTGTGTGTCGGAATAAAGAAACGAAAGTCTTTGTACGGGAAATAAAGGAAGGAAGGAACAGGAGAAGAAGGAGGAGGAAGAGAAGGAAATGACAAGTCTTATGATGCTGAAACAGAAAGAGGAAGAAGAAGAACGAGATGAATAAGATGATAGAGAAAAATATAATAAAGGAAGACGAGGAGGAGAAAGAGGAAGAAGAAGGAGGAGGAGGAGGTGACAAGTTATATGAAGCTGAAGAGAGCGAAAGAGGAATAAGAAGAACAAGATGATAAAGAAGAAAACTATAATATCAACAGCAACAAGAGAAAGAGAGACAGAAAAAACAGACAGACAGAAAGAACACAAAGGGACAAAGGACAATAAACAGATAGACAGATAGAGATATATAAGTCTTCTGATAATGACGACAAAGGAGAAAGAAAACAAGAAAAAGAAGAACAAGAAAATTAAGAAGAAGAAACTATAAGAACAGAGAAAAAGATAGACAGTCAGATACAGAAACAGACAGACAAACAGACATACAGAGAGAGAGAAAAGAATACACAAAGAGACAGAGATATAGAGACACAGAGAGAGACAGAGAAAGACGAAAGAAAGAACCAGGAAAGCGAGGAAAGAGAGAGAGAGAGAGAGAGAGAGAGAGAGAGAGAGAGAGAGAGAGAGAGAGAGAGAGAGAGAGAGAGAGAGAGAGAGAGAGAGAGAGAGAGAGAGAGAGAGAGAGAGAGAGAGAGAGAGGGCACAGTGGCCAAGTACCTCCGAGACACCAACATCAGGAAAGCCCCAGGCCCTGATGGCATCAGCCCTTTCCTGCTGAAGCACTGTGCAGGGGAGCTGTCGTACCCCCGCCCGTTCTATCAAATCATATATCTTGATGTTTAAATAAAGAGAGAGAGAGAGAGAGAGAGAGAGAGAGAGAGAGAGAGAGAGAGAGATGAAAAATAAGGGGAAGAAGAGGAAAATACACACACAAAAAGAAAGGAAGACGTGTGAAGGAAGGGACGTAATAATGGTCGGTGTGTAGGGGACGAGGACTCGAGGAGGAGGAGGAGGAGGAGGAGGAGGAGGTCACCCTTATAATGAAGGAGAAAGGATAACAGGGACACCAAAAACAGATGTAGGAGGTTAGGTTACGTTACGTTAGGTTAGGTAAGGTAAGGTCAGATAAGATTAGATAAGGTTAGGTAAGGTTAGGTTTGGTAAGGTTAGGTTAATTTAGGCTAGGTAAGATTAGGTTAGGTAAAGTTAGGTAAGGTTAGGTAAGGTAAGGTAAGGCTAGGTAAGGGTAGGTATGGTTTGGTTAGGTTAGGTAAGGTTAGGTAAGGTAAGGAAGGGTCGGGTTAGATTGGGCTAAGCTAGGCTAGGTCAGGTAGTGTTAGGTTAGGTAAGGGACGGTAAAGTTAGATAAAGAAAGAGAAGGGGGAGGGGTAGGAGGAATGGAGGTAAGAGAACAAGGAAGGAACGGAAGAAGGAATATGGGAGAGAACTTTACGTACGGGGTCTTTAGAAGCTAACAAAGGGAGGGAGGGGAAGGAGGGGAAGGGGGGGGTTGATGCTGGCTGGTAGGTTGGCTAGTCGAATGACTGGTGATCAATGGGCGCGCGCGTGTGTGTGTGTGTGTGTGTGTGTGTGTGTGTGTGTGTGTGTGTGTGTGTGTGTGTGACGAACTTTTTTAAACTCCAAAATACAAAAAAAAAATCCCAAAACGATATATAGAAGTGCATGAATTCAACCATCCGTATGTATGTATGTATGTATGTATGTATGTATGTATGTATGTACGTATGTATGAGAGCCAGGTAGAGCATAATAAAAATAATCTCCCCAAAATGGTCTAAAATATATGAAAATACCCACTCGTAAGTATGTATGTATGTATGTATGTATGTATGGGTGCTAAGTAGTAAGATCTATATACTCCCCAAAAAGCTAAAGGTAAAATCAGCAACATACGTCAGACCTAAAGTGCCCCGTTAAAATCGATGAATCTTGTTTATTCTACGATCATCATCATTTGTACATAACACCTCCTACCTTGCTCTTTAGTTCTCTCTCTCTCTCTCTCTCTCTCTCTCTCTCTCTCTCTCTCTCTCTCTCTCTCTCTCTCTCTCTCTGGTCTTCTCCTTTTCTTCCTCCCCTCTTCTCCTCTTCTTCCCTTCCCGTTCTCTCTCCCTTCCTGCCCTTCACTTACCTTCCCTTTCCCTTCGCTTTCCTTCACCCTCTCCCTTCCTCTCCCTTCCTCTCCCTGTCTTAGCCTCACCCCCTTCCTCCCTTCACTTACCTTCCCTTTCCCTTCGCTTTCCTTCACCCTTTCCCTTCCTCTCCCTTCCTCTCCCTGTCTTAGCCTCATCCCCTTCCTTCCTTCACTTACCTTCCCTTTCCCTTCGCTTTCCTTCACCCTTTCCCTTCCTCTCCCTTCCTCTCCCTGTCTTAGCCTCATCCCCTTCCTTCCTTTACTTACCTTCCCTTTCCCTTCGCTTTCCTTCACCATCTCCCTTCTTCTCCCTTCCTCTCCCTGTCTTAGCCTCATCCCCTTCCTCCCTTCACTTACCTTCCCTTTCCCTTCGCTTTCCTTCACCCTCTCCCTTCCTCTCCCTTCCTCTCCCTGTCTTAGCCTCATCCCCTTCCTCCCTTCACTTACTTTCCTCTCCCCTTTCGCTTTCCTTCACCCTCTCCCCTTCTCTCCCTCACCACAGACTCATCCCCTTAGCTAATTCTCGCCCAATAGTACAGTCCCTCTCTCTCCCTCTCCCCTCTCCTCTCTTTCCTTCTCTTTCTCTCTCTCCCTCTCTCTCTTTCTTCCCTTCGTCTGTACTCTATGGAATCTAATATCTAGTTTTTTTGTCTTTCTCTGTCTCTTTCTTTTGTTTCTTCTTTGATCTTTCTCTTTCTTTTCGTATCATCTTTTTATTCTCTCTTCTTATTTCTCTCTTCCTTCTCTCCATCTTCTTTTCCTCGACTTTTCCTCCTTCTCTCTCTCTCTCTCTCTCTCTCTCTCTCTCTCTCTCTCTCTCTCTCTCTCTCTCTCTCTTTTTTTTGTTTTTTTTTATTTGAACATAGGCACATGTATAGTATTTACATACCCAAAGGTGCACTGTCGTGTGCTGCCTATTCAAAGGGCAGAATAAAATCTATATAAAAAATAACTACATAAACTATAAAAAAAATATATATACTATAAAAAAAACATACAATACAGAATATATGTGAGCGCACTGCACACTACACTCGTGTCACTGCTCCACCACGAGTGTCATTGGAGTGGGGAGTGAGCCCCTCCTGTGGTGGGCCGACAGTTTTATTTTTTGGGTGTTCATCTCCCGGATGTTTGGTACACAGGCCGTGAACATGTTCCACATCCGGCAGACTCTTCCCGAAAATGTGCACTGGTGCTGGCTGGTACGGGAACACGGCACCTCCACTGCGTCACCACGGGATAGCACCGTTCTCGTGTCCCGCGTGGTGACTCTCGGAGGTTGGCGTAAGCCCACCAGATGTGGCACTCCCTGCACTTGTGCCTTATGAAACACCACAAGTGCAGCTACGTCCCTGCGGTGTTCCAAGGAGTCGACGGAGCTGAGAGTTTCCTGCCCGGATGGGAGGTCTGCCGCATCCACCAGTCGCAGTGCCCGTCTCTGGATGGCGTCGAGTCTCCCGCTGTGCGAGGCAGCACACGACATCCAAGAGAGGGCAGCGTACTCCAGGTAAGGCCGTATCTGGGCCTTGTAGAGCAACAGCCTCCCTTTTTTGTCGAGGAAGCTGGCCACCCTTCGCAGGCAGGAGACTCTGTGGGAGGCCTTTTGGGTAATGTGTTTGATGTGGCTGTCAAACCGTAGCCCTCGATCCACTTCCACTCCCAGAATCTTGACGGATTCCTGGAGTGGGAAGGGGACGCCACCAAAGGTTAGCTTCCCCTCCACTGCTGGCCCGGCAGTGGGGGATCGAGAGACCACCATTGCCTGGGTCTTCTCTGGGGCAAAGGTCACCTGCCAGCGGGCACCCCACTCCTGTAGCACCTTCAGCTGCTGATTGACCTCGTCAGCAGCTCGCCCACAGTCTTGTCTGGGGTAGGTGCAGGAGAGAGTGCAGTCATCAGCGTAAGCTGAGACTGCTGGCAGCTGCCGGAGAAGGTCGTCCACATATATGTTCCACAGAACTGGCCCTAGCACTGAACCCTGTGGCACTGATGCCTCCACTGGCAAGGAGTCGGACGTCTGCCCGTTGACGACAACCTGGAGGGTCCTTCCTTGAAGGTAGTCTCCCAGGAGCTGAAGGAGGTCGCCTTGGATGCCCTTAGCACGGAGTTTTTCAAGGAGACCTCCGTGCCACACCCTGTCAAAGGCACCTGCTATGTCCAGGGCTACCACGACAGTGTCCAGGCCGTCGTCAATGGCGTCCTGCCAGTTCTTGGTGAGTTGCAGATCGGATCATCAGCAGATCGGAGGTGGACCGGCCAGGTCTGAACCCATACTGTTGGTCCGAGAGGAGGTAGTTGTCCTTGAGGTGGCGACAGACTACGTCTGCCACGACCCTCTCGAACACTTTCCTCACCACAGACAGCAAGGAGATGGGCCGGTAGTTTTTGGGGTCAGACCTGGAGCTCCTCTTGTGGACGGGAACCACCCGAGCCTCTTTCCACGCCGATGGCCAGGTGTTTTCCCGGAGGCAGGCAGAGAAGACTGTGGTGAGAGGGGCAGCCAACTCGTGGGCACACTGCTTCAGCAGGTGAGGGCTGAGGTCATCGGGGCCGGTCGCCTTCTGGGTGTCCAGCCCTCGCAGCAGGCGCTCGACCAACACCTGTGTCACCTCCACTCTCGTGACAGTCTCCTCGCACTGCTGTTCCAGATGTGGCGGTGTCTGTCCGGGGTTATCCACCTTCATCCTCTCGGCGAAGAGACTGGCCAGCAGCTGGGCTTTCTCCTTGCTGCTGGTGGTCACTGTTCCATTATGTCTTGAGAGAGGAGGAATCGCGTCCTGGCGGCTGATCCCCTGTCTTTTCTTGACGAGGGAGCACCAGGTCTTATTTCCTAACCCTGCTCCACACAGCTTGCGCCTCATGTCTTCCTCACACTTCCTTATGGCCCACTTGCTGGTCACCACCATCCTCCTGCAGGCCGCACGGTGCAGGACCTTGTTGCGCCGAGTCGGGTTCCGCTTGTAGCGGAGCCACGCTGAATACTTAGCGTCAGCAGCAACACGGCAGCGGTAACCAAACCATGGTTGCTCCGCTGGTCTGGTGGTGAACTCTCGGTGGGGCACATGTCGCCGCTGGAGGGCCAAGAGTCGGGAGGTGAGGGCTTGTGTCATGCCCTCCGCCCCGCCTTGCAGCACAGAAGGCCACGCCGTGTGGCTCAGGTCACGGCGTAAGGAGGTCCATTCAGCCTTATCCCACAGCCAGATCGTGCCGGCGGTGGTCTCGTCCCGAGCCACCCCCACATCCACCAGGGTCAAGACATCATGGTGGTCGGAGCTGCCCACGAGTCCCAGCTGGTGACAGCGTAGAATGTCCTCCTGGAGGTCGGAGATGACGGGGTCTTTCGTCCCGCCCAGCTCGAGAGTAGGGAAGGTTACGTGGTCCGTCAGGCCCTGCACCGCCAAGAGGGATTCGTAGGCGTTCTGTTCCAAGTGGTGGTTGAGGTCACCCACCAGTAGGACGTGCCTGCAGCTCTGCGCCACTAGCAGGTCGTCCAGGGACTCGGTGATGTACCGGAGCGAGGCAGGCCCTTGTCGTGGCGGGCGGTACATAGCGCACAGCAGGAGGGCAGAGCGGTCAGCCAGCACAACCCGGAAGAACATTACCTCCATCTGGGGAGGCGTGTCCACGTCGAAGTGCTGGGCCTGTAGTCCTTCCTTGAAGCAGACAGCCACTCCGCCTCCTGCTCGCTCATGTCGGTCCCTCCTGGCCCAGTGAGTGTAGCCACGCATCTTGCCAAACGTGGGCTCCACTTCACTGTTCAGCCAGGTCTCCGTCACCACAACTATGTCGGCACTATGTCGCAGGGCACAATTGTGGGTCAGATCTCCGATGTTCGTTCGGAGACCACGTACATTGGCGGAGATGACCTTCAGTTGACGGCGGGGGGATTGTGGCTGTACGATGATGGTGGTGTGTAGGGAGGGCTCGTCTCTCTCTCTCTCTCTCTCTCTCTCTCTCTCTCTCTCTCTCTCTCTCTCTCTCTCTCTCTCTCTCTCTCTCTCTCTCTCTCTCTCTCTCTCTCTCTCTCTCTATCTATCTATCTATCTATCTATCTATCTATCTATCTATATATATATATATATATATATATATATATATATATATATATATATATATATATATATATATATATATATATATATATATATATATATATATATATATATATATATATATATATATATATATATATATATATATATATATATATATATATATATATATATATATATATATATATATATATATATATATATATATATAGGTTCCATGTCAATTCAACTTTGGTCAGTTCAACCTCGGTCAACTCAGCCTGGTCCGTTCAACCTCGGTCATCTCTCAACTCAACCTCGGTCAACTCAACCCATGACTAACTCAACTTATGGTCAATTCAACCCTGGTCAACTCAACCGGTCAACTCAACCCCGGTCAACTCAACCGGTCAATTCAACCCCGGTCAACTCAAGTCAATTCAACCCCAGTCAACTCAACCCCGGTCAACTCAACCCCGGTCAATTCAACCCCGGTCAACTCAACGGTCAATTCAACCCCGGTCAACTCAACCCCAGTCAACTCAACCCCGGTCAATTCATCCCGGTCAACTCAACCCCGGTCAACTCAACCCCGGTCAATTCAACCCCGGTCAATTCAACCCCGGTCAACTCAACCCCGGTCAATTCAACCCCGGTCAATTCAACCTGGTCAACTCAACCCCGGTGAAATCAACCCCGGTCAATTCAACCAGTCAATCCGCCTTCGGATTTGACGGTTTCAACATCCTTCATGTTCATCACTAAGTGTTATCGTTTTGATACTTAGTCTACCAACGAAGCAGAAAAGCATGCAGATTTCAGAATTGAGCTTGAAAATTTGATACGATGAAAATATTTGAGAGCTGAAGAGTCGAAGACGAATATGTGTGCTGTAATGTTTATTTACTACTAAACTGTCGGGTTATTTTCATATATTTTTATTATCATTACTAGCAATGATACGGTTCCTATAAATGGGTGAAGACTGCAGGTGAGTGTACGTGTCCACGTCATGTCTCTCTACCTCCAGCCCCACCTTCCTCCCCACCCCATCCAACGTCAGCTCTCTCTCCAACCCTTCCTAACCCCTTTCCAACTCTTCCTAACCCTTCTCAACCCTTACCGAACTCTTCCCTATCGCTTAGTAACCCTTTCTAACCCTTCCTAACTCTTCTACAATGCTTTTCTAACCCTTCCTATTTATATCCCAATCCCTCCGCAACCCTTACCTATCCCTTCCTAACCCTTCCCCAACCCTTCCTAACTCTTTCCTAATCCTTCACTAACCCTTCCCTAACCCATCCCTAACCCTTCCCCAACCCTTCATAACTTTTCCAACCTCTCCCTAACCTTTCCTAACCTTTCCCCAAGCTTTCCCTAACCCTTTCTAACCCATTTCTAGCCCTTCCCAAATCCTTCCCAACCCTTCCCGAATCATTCCCCAACCCTTTCCCAATGCTTTTCCCAACCTTCGACAACCCTTCCGAAACCTTCCTAACCCCTCCCATCCCTTACCCAATCCTTCCCTACCCTTTCCCAACCTTCCCAACACTTCAACCTTTCCCCAACGCTTCATTAAACCTTCCCCAACCGTTTCCCATCGAGAGAGAGAATATTTGAATATCTGAGTGCATATGCAGCCTTGTGTGTGTGTGTGTGTGTGTGTGTGTGTGTGTAGCCATCAGTGCATGTGTATGAGAGAGAGAATTTGAATATTCGAGTGCATATATGCAGCCTTGTGTGTGTGTGTGTGTGTGTGTGTGTGTGTCGAGTGCATGTGTTTGAGAGAGAGAGAGAGATGTGTGTGTGTGTGTGTGTGTGTGTGTGTGTGTGTGTGTGTGTGTGTGTGTTGTGAAATAAACGACAAATTTGAGTCTACCATTAGTTATTCTTAATTGAAGAGAAAGACGAATTATATATTAATTTGATGTCTGATAAAACTGATGCAGCTGAAATAAAGGAAACTTTTATCTACTGATTTGAGTTAAAATAAATCCTTTTATTTATTAGATTAGAACATAAGAACATAAGAACGCAGGAGTCTGCAAGAGGCCCTAAGCTCCCGTGTATCTAACCCCACCTAATATCGCTGTCCATGAATTTATCTAGTCTATTTTTGAATGTGACAATTGTATTGGCACTCACCACATGACTGCTAAGCCTATTCCACTCATTCACCACCCTATTAGTAAACCAATTTTTGCCTATGTCCCTGTTGAATCTGAATTTATCCAGTTTAAACCCGTTACTTCGTGTCCTACCCGGTTCTCTTACCAACAAAACCTTATGAATGTCTCCCTTATTAAAGCCCTTCATCCATTTATAAACCTCGATCATGTCTCCACGCACCCTTCGCCTTTCTAGAGAATGCAAGTTTAACTGTTTGAGTCTTTCCTCGTATGGCAAGTTTCTCAACCCCTGAATCATCTTAGTCATCCTCCTCTGCACCGATTCTAACATTTTGATATCCATTCTATAGTAGGGTGACCAGAACTGAACCGCATAGTCAAGATGAGGTCTAACTAATGCTAAATATAGTTTGAGGAAGACTTCGGGCTTCTGTTTACGCTCCTTGAAATAAATCCCAGTACCCTATTAGCTCGATTTCTAGCTTGAATGCATTGTGCCCTTGGACGGAGATCAGAGCTCACTAAGACCCTAAATCCCTCTCGCACCCAGACCTACTTATGAGAGTGTCATTTAAGCAATAGTTATGTGAGGGTTGTTCCTACCTACACTCAGAATACTGCACTTCCCTACATTGAACTCCATCTGCCATTTATCCATAATCTGTTGAGTTCACCTTGGAGAATACTAGCGTCCTGATCCGACTCAATTACTCTACCGATCTTGGTATCATCTGCAAATTTACTAACATCACTACTAATTCCTGTGTCTAAGTCATTGATATAAATAATAAACAAAAGTGGACCTAATACCGAACCTTGTGGGACCCCACTCGTAACACATCCCCAGTCATAGCTTTTACCATTGATTTGCACTCTTTGTTTCCTATTGCTAAGCCACGCCTTGACCCAGTTCAAAACCAACAGTCGTTGGTGAGGAGCTTTGTCAAACGCTTTACTAAAATCAAGATAGATTACATCATAATTTTCATCTCTGTCAACCGCCTCAAATACTTTATTGTAGAAGGACAAGAGATTGGTGAGGCATGACCTACCTTTTGTGAACCCATGCTGCGAGTCGTGAATTAAGCTATGTTTCTCTAAATGCTCCCGAATGTTCCTGGCTATTATGGACTCCAGCATCTTCCTATAACCGATGTTAAGCTAATTGGGCGATAGTTTGAAGCAACTGACCTGTCCCCTTTTAAAAATCGGCGTCACATTAGCTACTTTCCATAGGTATTTACCGACATCTTAAAGATGTCGTCACTGATTATATCACCTAGCTCCTTTAATACCCTCGGAAATATCCCGTCAGGACCTGGCGACTTGTTTTTCTTAAGCTTATCTATCTCATCCTGAACTACTTGCCTGGTAATGATTATATCCCTCAATTTATCGCCATCCCCGCCCTCGTATACCTGAACTCTTTCCGGTATAGTCGTTCGATCCTCCTGTGTGAATACTGAAAGGAAGTAGTCGTTCAACAATGTGCTCATATTTTCGTAATTTTCTACTAGCTCCCCTGTGTTTGATTTCAGCGGTCCAATTTTCTCCCGTGTTTTTGTTCTATACATCTGAAATTTCGCCTCATTTGCTACTTTGATCTCATAGTTCTTTTTGCTATCCTGGTGTTTTCTTAACTAATCTAGATAGTTCGACGTACCGGCCCCTGAGATGTGTTTCCCCATTCTTTATTTTCTGATAAATTCCCTTCTTTAACCCAATCTCGTGTTTTAGTCCACGAGTCATCCACTTAGGATCATTGTTTTCTCAATGGCATCGGCAGCTGGGCTGTTCGGAATTGCTACCGTATGGAGGTTGGGTAGGTCTTTATTAATTAAGCTGATTCTATAATTAGCTTAAGTTACTCAAGTTCTAGAACGTTCAACAGTTGAGCTGTCACGTATGTGGCTGTGGAAGCGTATAATTATTTAAGAATAAAAGAAAATAGGAGAGAGAGAGAGAGAGAGAGTTTATAGGCTATGGCGAGCGCAGAGAGAGATGTCGATCAGCGACAAGACAAGGAAGGGTCGGCCATCATATGATCATGGGGTCGGCACACACCACCCACACTCACACGTATTTGTACTTAAATATTACATATTCTTCACGGATACATTATTTTAGAGTCTTTTATGATCTCTCCTGTATTGTCTTTGAGGCTTTATAGTGACGGGAAGGCTACGAGTTAAAGAGGCCCCCAATTATGCCTATTTGCTGTTTGCTGGTGAGGGTTATATATATGATTACGGTTGTCATTGTCTGCCGAGGCACTGTGAAGGACAGCATTGCAAGTGAAGAAAACTTTACACTCAGTGTTGTCAGAGTTTGACAAGTAAAGTATTTCGCACTGCGATCGTGATGTTGTTTACCTCGATCGTCGTCATCATCATACGTAGAAGACATTCATTATCGCATTTCTAAACTGACTTCACATAATTTGGTATATTTTTAACTGCATTATGTTATAATGTAGTATAATATTATATAATACTATGATTTCACGGTCACACACGCACATTACACATAGATACTCATCACTACCATCACCAGTGAATGCGACGCCGTGGTATAGTTGCCAGATACCGCCACCTGACTAAGCATTCTGAAAAGTGTGACATTACTCCCTCTATGCGAGTGTACTTGCGTATCTGCAGAGACTTGTGGTTGTCGTGATTAATTGCATCGCGAGCGTGAGACTATCATAGGTAAAGAATCAAGCCGGGCTAGTGTTGTTCGCCAGTCGCCAATAAGTCACTTTTTGCTCGGCGAGTCTTCACTCACCGTTATACACCATAACCGGCAGCCAGTGACCAGTACTTCACGATATTCAGGCGGAAGCGCATGTACATTTCATTCCCTTCTTCAGTTGTTCCACCATCACAGTCATGGATGGCAATAACCTTCAAATTGTATTTTCTAAATCAGAGAGAGAACTGTCCTTCAATACATGGGGCATGAATATCTTTTTAAAAAGAGTAACCTACAGGGACAGAGATACTGGAGATGCAGACATTATTTTAAGATCAAATGTCCTTCAACAGTTGCCACTCAAGGAAATAATGTTGTAGTACAGCCAGGCGAGCATTCTCATGTTGGTGACACTATTCAAACTCAGGCAAATGCATTAGTTGCTAAAGTCAAAGAAGCAGCTTCTTCCCATGTTGCCACAAGAACTATCCTTGGTGAGCAGCTACGTGATTTAGAAAACGATGTTTTAGCACGACTTCCAAAAAGATCATGCATGGAAAGAACTATGCGGCGGTAGAAAAAGAAGACAAATGCAGTAACCCCTAACCCTCGAAACATAAATTTTGAAATTCCTGCTGAGTATGAGGACATTATAATGTATGATTCTGGTCAAGATGATAATGAGAGGATTCTGGCCATTGGTAATCATGATGTTCTACGTTACGCACAGAGCACACTATGGTTGGGGGATGGTACATTTGAAATTGTTCCCACGCTGTTTTTTCAGCTATATATAGTCCACTGCAAAGTTGGAAACAGCTATCCTCCATTCATATATTTTTTGCTGACAAACAAGACAGAAGGAACCTATACTAGAATGATTCAGATACTTAAAGAACTGGTTCCAGACTTCATGCCAGAAAGAATTCTCCTTGACTTTGAAATGGCTGCAATCAATGCTTTCAAAATGAATTTCCTACATCAGTTGTATCATGCTGCTTTTTCATCTTTCACAGTCTGTTATAAGAAGAGTAACAGAGCTTGGATTGAAAGTCAGGTATGAAACAGATGGAAACTTTCAAATGCTAGTAAAATCACTTTCATCCCTTGCTTTTGTTCCCAATGATGATTTATATGAGGTGTTCGAACAGCTGGCCGCAACATTTCCTGATGAGCCAGTATGTAATGATCTTCTTATCTACTTTGAGTCCACCTACATTCGTGGGCCGCGAATAAGAAGACAATACAGAAATCCCAGATATATGCCAGAATTGTGGAATCAATATGAAGATGCTATCGCTTGTGCTCCTAAAACAACCCACTGTGTTGAGGATTCCACAATTCTATTAAGTCAATGTTTCTTTGTGCTCATCCAACAGCCTGGACTCTCCTAAACGGCTTACGGCGTGATATTGCTGTTCATCGCTTGACTGTACAAAATGCTGAAGTCCAAAACTTAGAGACCAAGAAACAAACTTGCTGCAAAGTTGCAGGTTACAGAAACGAAGAAGATAAGCCAAGGTATCTCAGGGCAGTTGCTCATATGCAGTAGAATTTAGGCTATTCACTGAGCACCAGTTGAACCCTTATGGTCATATGATGCAGACGCTTTATTAATTTTTATTGTATAGAGTGATTTTTTTTTACTGCCTACCAATTATTTCACACCACGTCTTCCTAAATCATGCAAGGATTGCCTGGGTGTGACGCTGACCTTGGCTTTACTGCCTGGGTGGGATGCTGACCTTGGCTTCAGTGCCTGGGTTGGATGCTGACCTTGGCTTCAGTGCCTGGGTGGGATGCTGACCTTGGCTTCAGTGCCTGGGTGGGATGCTGACCTTGGCTCTATTGCCTGGGTGGGATGCTGACCTTGGCTTCAGTGCCTGGGTGGGATACTAGCCTTGGCTGACGTGGTTAGACTGCGGGGGTGGGGTTGCTGAGGTTGGTTTGATTGATCGGTTGATTGACTGGGGTTGGCTTTGACCGGGTTTGAACTGACCGGGGTTGAATTGACCGGGGTTGAGTTGACGGTTGAGTTGACCGGGGTTGAGATGACCGAGGTTGAACTGACCGGGGTTGAGTTAACCGGGGTTGAGTTTGTCAAGGGTTGAGTTGACCGGCCACCATATATATATATATATATATATATATATATATATATATATATATACATATATATATATATATATATATATATATATATATATATATATATATATATATATATATATATATATATATATATATATATAATTCTCGTTTGCTTATTCCTCCTTCTCTCCTTTTTCATTCACCTCCTTATTTAATGCACATGGGTGAAAAAAATCCAAACTTTAAATATCAGATTCCAGGACATGAGCTCAGCGAAGTAAAACAAGAAAAAGATCTTGGTGCCATTATCAGTAACACTCATATAATGAGTGATCAATGTTCTGCAGCGAGTAAAAAGGTCAATATGATGTTAGGATTAATCTCAAGAAATTTTGATTATAAATCACCCGAACTTATGAAGAGATTATATTTAGCATATGACGTAAGACCACACCTAAAATACGCCGTTCAGTTCTGGTCACAGAACTTTATCAAAGATCAAGTTTTGCTAGAAAAGATACAGCGACGAGCAACCAAACAAATTCCAGGGCCCCGAAACTTGCCATATGACGAGCGTTTAAAGCGTTTATATATGTTTTCCCTAAAAAAAAAGCGAATGATAAGAGGGGACTTAATTGAAGTGTTCATATTCCTTAATGGATTCGACAACATTAACCCAGAAAGTCTATTTCAAAGAGACACCAACACAATAACACGCAGCAACGGTATGAAGTTAAGGATATCGATGTAACACATTCTTGCGCAGAAGTTTTTTCAATAACAGATTCGTCGATCATTGGAATAGACTCCCACCGTCAGTAGTTAGCGCACAGGGTATCAATAGCTTTAAGTCTTCTTTGGATAAGTACTTCAGGGATATAAGACTATACTGACCCTTTTTCGCATGTTTTCAGACAGATTGCAGCAAGACCTCAACCTATATTCATATAATTCTCCCCCACAACCTAGATTGCAAGTAGCGAAAGTCAACAATAGAGTAAAGCAACAGTTAATGTCCGCATGACAGGTGGAATGAGGTGTAGGTGCAGTAAGGTGACAGGTTACTGGTGCGTGCCTAGTACCGCCGGTAAAACGAGGAGCAGGCCTCCACCTGTGCCCTTGAAACTACACCTCACCCATCGTGGATATTAGGGGGGATTCTGGGGCTGCCCTGTGTAGACCACTCGTCCTCTTCCAGTCTCCCTGTATTTCTATGTTCTTATGTTCTTATGTACTGAAGTCATTTTCCCCCACAGCTTAGGTTACCAGTAGTGTAAGTTAAGGGTAGTAGTTTCCTCTTATTTCTCTCTTTACTGTAAAATTTCCATGGCCCTTTCTTCCTTAAAGGTACATGGTGTTCTCTTCTAACTATTTCCTGCGGCACGCTGCCGGCGGGAGAGGTGGGTGGGGAGGAGCCTTCATCTTTTTTGTTCTATCCTACCACACGTAGATTACTAGTAGTAGCGGTAGTAAACAGACACCCTCGCCATAGACCGATAGGTCTTCTGGTGTCTGTTCTTCCTATGTATTCCTATGTATTCCTCCTCCTCCTCCTCCTCCTCCTTCTCCTCGTCACAATCCTCTTATTCCTTCTCTTTCTCTTTATTTACTCCCTTCACGGCCCTTTTTTTCCCTTCCTCTTAATCTTATTTCTTCTCTTCTTATCATCCTCCTCCTCCTCCTCCTCCTCTTCCTCCTCCTCACTAGGGCTAATACACTACGCTAAAGGCACCTCTCTCTCTCTCTCTCTCTCTCTCTCTCTCTCTCTCTCTCTCTCTCTCTCTCTCTCTCTCTCTCTCTCTCTCTCTCTCTCTCTCTCTCTCTCTCTCTCTCTCTTTATTTAAAATCAAGATATATGATATGATAAAAGGGGCAGGGAAATTATCTCCATGCTAAAGACGACCTCTGTCTTGAGGTCGCCTATCTTAAAGCATTGCCCCTAGTGTTGTGGTGTGCTTGTGCTCAGGCGGATGTGACTAGGGCGGGTAGGTGCGACACCAGGCATGAGCCTTCATTGAGAGCCATGCATTGTGGAGGTGTGGGGGTGACGGGAAGGGAGAGAGAGAGAGAGAGAGAGTAAAATTCATGAGGCCTTTTTTGGTTTCCTGAATGTGCATGATACAACTGGTGACGGTTTACTGAACTCATTCCTTGACAAGGTGAATGGGGTTGGGATAGATATATCTGATATGAGAGGACAAGCTGACGATCATGGTGCTACCATGAGTGGAAAGAATAAAGGAGTACAAGCACGTATATTAGAACCGAATCAGTGTGCTTTGTATGTACTGCGTGGCTCATACCTGGAATTTGGTGATTGTAGATGCAGCGAAATCCTCAAATTATGCCATTGATTTTTTTGGCATCATCAACAGAATGTTTTTGATATTTAGCTCATCTACATCTCGATGGACTATTCTTGAAGAATGTTTGCCTATTACAGTTAAAGGTCCATCAGATAACAGGTGGGAGTCACGAATTGAAGCTGTTAAACCACTCCGATAACATATGAAGGAAATTAACAAGGCCTTATCAGTGCTGAGAGAATATGCTCTCGAGAAAAAAAGATGGCGTGACCACAGGAGCAGGAGCACTCTTGGACATATTGAGCTAATAGCCATTTCTATGAGCAGTTTGCTTATGGTATGACATTTTATTTCATATCAATAAGACCAGCAAGCTTATTCAGTCATCAGGCATAACAATTGGTGTGTTGCAAACAGAGGTGACTACTACTATGGCATTCTTTGAACAGTATCGCAATACAGGGTATAATACAGCTGTTATTAATGCATCGGAAATAGCTGAGCAGGTGGATGTAGCAAAAGTATTTCCGCAGACGCGTACACGAAGAAAAAAAAGCATGTTTGACTACGTGTCGCAATGAAAGTATCTTATCTGAGGGTAAAAAAAAAAAAAAAATGTCAGCTCTTCTTTGCTGTAGTAGATCAGGTTATATCATCCGTCAACTCGGGAGTTAGTCAGCTTATGGAGTGGCATAACCTGTTTGGCTTTTTGTACAATACGAAGCAATTCAAGCAGTGTATTGACGAAAACAGGCTTCACACTCGATAGAAGAACTATGAGGAAATAATGGGAGACATTGATCCACCTGAACTTGAAATGGAGTTGAGACATTTCATTGTTGTTGTCAGTAGAGAAAAAACGCTTGCTACTGCTAAAGATTTCTTAACATATATTTGTAGTAATAATCGTCGGGAAATATACCCAAACACTGGAATTGTGTTGAGAGCTATGTTAACAACTCCAGTTACTGTTGCAAGTGCAGAGAGAAGCTTTAGTGAATGAAAATAATAAAAAAAATATTAAGCGGTCAACAATGTCAGATGAGAGGCTCTCTGCTCTAGGAATCATCTTCATTGAACATGATGTTGCTAGATCTCGTGATTTTGATGCTTTGGTTAATAAGTTTGCAAACCACAAAGCTCGAAAAAAGCCTTTTAATGATCGTTTTGCATTAAAATTATCATACTCTGTTAAGAGAAACATTATTTTTGTACTCTGATAGGCCTGCTTATCAGTCGTGCCTCCATGTTGTGCCCGGCTCAGCACCACTTAAATGTATAACATCATCATTCATTGTTTTATTTAATAGCTGTACTCCTTACTATTACTGAAAAAAATGTAAAACTCGCTTGTCTGTAAGGGGCCCCACAGAAGGGTTTTTTTTTTTTTTTTTGGGGGGGGGGGCTCACTACTTCTTGCCATGGCCCTGCATACATTGTGACGAAAACGTCCTAGTACAGAGCGAAAAAACATACTGGGGTTTCTATACTAGGACCTTATATCAAGTTAAGATATACAGATATAATAGGAAATATGATAATAGTAAACGATGCAATATAAGACCTAGATCTTGAAAAGATAAGACATGAGGTTTTCCGTAAACAAGAATAAAATTATATAATACTACAATAGCAATGTGCGTACACGTTGTCGTAAGATAATATAATAGCCATATACAGGGTTGTCGTAAGATAATATAATAGCCATATACAGGCATGTTGTCATAAAATGTATAATAATAAATAAAAAATCATATATTAGTGTAGTCACGACTTGGAGACAGTATGTTCGTAAAAAATTAAGAAGATAGTTTTTTCAACTCTCTTTTGAAAATAGACATATTTGGTGTCCTTCACGTGATCAGGTAGGCTGTTTAGGTCCAGCTACCAGTAGATACTTGTCTCCTATACAAGTTCTAGTTTTGGGAACAAGTAGTTGGTGTTGATGTCTTGTGTTGACATCGTGAGTCTCACTCACCTTAGGGAGCGAGAACAACCAACCCGGCAACCTTTTACTCATTACATTATTCACAGTGATTCCCGACTCGTACTTGTACATATCACATAACTTCAGCCACTTTAGGTTCCCTTTATATGGTGTTGCATGGTCAAATTTATTGCCACCAAGCGCAACTTTGGCTGCAAAATATAGTGTTTTTTGCACCTGCTGGATATGGCATGCTGCACTATTTCCTCATATCTTTAATCCGTACTTTATGATTCTCAATACGAAGGATTGAATTAAAATGATTATGGTAAGGAAGGCGCGGGAAGGTTAATATGTAATGACGACATGGGTTTAAAAATACACGACAAAATGATATGGTAGAAAATCTAATGAAAAGAGGTCAGGGGAAAAGTTAGGAGGTTTAACCATCAGAAAAACGTTAATTAAATGAAGATGAGGGAAAGGAGGGACTAAAAGTAGGAAGAACAGTTAGGAGAAAAAAGTTAATGAACGAATTGTCTCGTTGTGGAAAAACTGGTTAAATAAATAAAAAGGAAAAAAACAAAGAGCAGGGGAAAAATGTAATGCGATGAGGAAACATTTGATGAAGTATCCGAAGGAAGAGAAGCGAGGCTGTTCAAGATGAGCCCAGTCAGGTAGGAAAAAGAAGGAAAAATACATAGTAGAGAAATTATGAAAAAAGATAAAATAAAAAAAAATGAGGACAAAAAATGTGTTGAGAAAACGTTAGATAAGTTGATTGAAAGAAGAAAAGTGAAGTTGTTGAAACAGTAAAGTGAAGAAAATGGATGAAAAGAGAAAGTTAAACGATGAAGAGAGAGTTGATAAAAATGAGAAAAAGTAAAAAAAAGTAAATGGATTGATGAAAGTTTAGATAAGAGAAGTTGTTTAAAGGAAGGAGTAAAGTGAAATAATAAAGAAAAAACAGAAGATGGAGAAGAGAAGGAAAAGAAGACAAAAAAAAAAAAAAAAAGAATTGGCTGAAGTAGTTTGTGGGTCATCTCGGGTCGGCAAAGGCTGATTCACACCAAACGTAAAATGACCGGTCCGTACCGCACCGTTCCGGACGACAAAATATTCTTCAATGGGAAACACAGTGTTGTGTTCACACTGCTACGGACCTGCACGTCTCCGGCGCGGACCGTCACCACCACTTGCCGGTCGGGATTGTCGGAGATAATATTTTGCAGGTCCGCGCCGGTACGGCCCGGCCCGGAGCCTGTCAGTGTTGGATAGTGTGAACACACTTCCGTCACCATGCAGCAAAGCAGACAGGCGTGGCCTCGGGGAGCGTAGCACCGCATTCATTCATTCATTCTCTCTCTCTCTCTCTCTCTCTCTCTCTCTCTCTCTCTCTCTCTCTCTCTCTCTCTCTCTCTCTCTCTCTCTCTCTCTCTCTCTCTCTTACTGTGTATGTGTATGTATGTATGTATGTATGTATGTATGTATGTATGTATGTATATATGTATGTATGTATGTATGTATGTGTGTGGGGGTGAGGGGGGAGGGGTGTGGGGGGGTTATGGGTGTGGGTGTGGGTGTGGGGGGATTATGGGGGGGGGGGGTGTGGGTGAGCTATGGGTGTGGGTGGGTGGGTGTGGGTTAGGGTTTTGGGTGTGGGTGTGGGTGTAGGTGTGGGTGCGTTATGGGTGTGGGTGGGTGGGTGTGGGTTCTGGGTGTGGGGGTGGGTGTGTGGGTGGGTGGGTTTGGGGTGGGATGGGGGGGGAGGGGGGTGGGTGTGGGTGGGCTGGGGTGGGTTATGGGTGTGGTTGTGTGGGTGGGTGTGGGGTATTTGTGTGGGTGTGGGTGTAGGTGTGGGCGAGCTATGGGTATGGGTGGCTGGATGTGGGTGTGGGTGTGGGTGGGCTATGGGTGTGGGTGGGTGGGTGTGGGTTATGGGTGTGGGTGTGGATGTGGGTGTGGGTGTGGGTGGGTGGGTGTGGGTTATGGGTGTGGGTGTGGATGTGGATATGGGTGTGGGTGGGTGGGTGTGGGTTATGGGTGTGAGTGTGGGTGTCGGTTATGGGTGTTGGTGTGGGTGTAGGTGTGGGTGTGGGGGGTGGGTGTGGGTTATGGGTGTGGGTGTGGGTGTGGGCTATGGGTGTAGGTGGGTGGGTGTGGGTGGGCTATGGGTGTGCGTGTGGGTGGGTGTGGGCGGACTACTAAATATTACTTAAATAATGTACACATACAAAAACAGGTTTACATGAAAAACGAGATGCTAGAGTGCACATCAGTTTTACGTACATAAACATGGAGCCAGAGAAGGTGAGATAGAGATAAATGAGAGAGAGAGAGAGAGAGAGAGAGAGAGAGAGAGAGAGAGAGAGAGAATACCATTTTAACAGGTATAATGCTTATGTAATTATCTACTCAGTTGATATTATATCTACTCCCCCACTCGGCACCCCCCCGCCCCAACACATACCGTATTGCGTGTGCATATGTATGTATCTATGAGTCTCTCTCTCTCTCTCTCTCTCTCTCTCTCTCTCTCTCTCTCTCTCTCTCTCTCTCTCTCTCTCTCTCTCTCTCTCTCTCTCTCTCTCTCTCTCTCTCTCTCTCTCTCTCTCTCTCTCTCTCTCATTGGTGGTCAAGTTACATGTACTCCTTCCCTTTCAATCTCTCTTAAACAGGATGAGGAAAACAATGCAATTATGTGCGTGTGTGTGTGTGTGTGTGTGTGTGTGTGTGTGTGTGTGTGTGTGTGTGTGTGTGTGTGTTTGTGCGTGTGCGAGTGAGTGAGAGCGACAGAGACAGCAACAACGACAATAACAGCAACAAGGACACACCAAACACTAGAACAACGTCACGCTCCAGTTCTCTACATAGTCAGCCTAATTTAACCGGCCAAACTTCGCCGCCGCTGTGTGTCTCCAGCGAGGAAAGTCCTGGCGCGGCGGAGTTCCCGGAGACTGAATGGCCACGCAAGATTAGGAGTCACTTGCTTGGCGTTCTAGTTCTGTTCCTCCGCCTCTCGTTTTCTTTCTGTGCGACTCAGGAGTAAGTTAAGTTCAGCTTCTTTTTATCTCGGCTTGCATGTTGAGGTTACGAGAGAGAGAGAGAGAGAGAGAGAGAGAGAGAGAGAGAGAGAGAGAGAGAGAGAGAGTGAGAGAGCAGGGCTGGCCTCGTCTTACGCACGAGCACTGAGCACAGTTTTGATTTCGGGACGAACAAATGCAACATTGAGGGGGCTCCATTTCGGTGCCATTATGCATGCTAGTGTATCTAAGATGCTATTTATGGTGATGAATAGAGCAATAGTAGTAGATCCCACTTTGACTCTTGTCTCCCCCCCATATACCTACACACAGACATACACTTACATATGCTTACTCTGCCTTTACGGTAATACTAGAATGATTGTTTATTTTTTTTGCTCCTCGCCAACACTTAGATATATAGATAAGTTTATAATTAATACAATAGGCTGACACATTGTTTTCAAAGGGTGAGAGAGAGAGAGAGAGAGAGAGAGAGAGAGAGAGAGAGAGAGAGAGAGAGAGAGAGAGAGAGAGAGATTTACATAGATTTACATAGAAAATCAGACCACACAGACCCCATGGTCCAGACTAGGTGGTCTGTCCTTAAACCTAAGTGATTTTACATTAATCAGATGGCTCCAAAACGTTGCTTTTCTACTCTAGTTAATATTAAGTTCAAGGAAGTGACGGTCGAGCTTGTTTTTAAAGGAGTCAATCGTGTTACACTGGACCACTGATGGTGGGAGCTTATTCCATTCTCGCACTACAACGTTGGTGAAAAAAAAATTGGTGCAGTGTGAATTTACTTGTCTACTTTTGAGTTTTGTGCCATTGTTCCTCGTTCGCAAAGTGTCATCGATCATAAACAATTTTGTTCTGTCTACATTCGTGAAATCATTAAGTGTTTTAAAGCATTCGATCAGTTTTCCTCGGAGGCGACGTTTCTCAAGAGAGAACATGTTAAGGGTGGAAATCCTTTCTTCGTAGGATTTGTTGCGTAAGGAAGGGATCATTTTTGTTGCTCGACGCTGAACACCTTCTAGTTTAGTAATGTCCTTTGCATGGTGGGGAGACCAAAACTGTACCGCATCTTCCAAGTGGGGTCTAACTAAACTATTGTAGAGCGGAAGTATTACATCTTTATTCTTGAATAAAAAGTTTCTTTTAATGAAGCCCAACATTCTGTTCGCTTTATTTGCTGCATCGATGCATTGAAGTGAGAATTTGAGGTTTGACGCGATTTTAATCCCCAGGTCCTTAACGCATTGAACGCTTGTGAGTTTAACGCCGCGTTTTTCGTAATCGAGCTTCTTATTTTTTTGCTCCAACTTGAAGGACCTGGCACTTGTCTACGTTAAAGGGCATCTCCCATTTATCCGACCAAACTGAAATTTTGTGCAAATCCTCTTGGAGGCTTTGCCTGTCTTCGTCAGTGAGAACCGAGTTACCAATCTATGTGTCGTCTGCAAATTTACTAATGCGATTATTGAGTCCAACATCCACGTCGTTGATGTAAATAATGAAGAGCACTGGGCCAAGAACCGAGCCCTGAGGGACGCCACTAGTGACCGGCGCCCACTCTGAGTTTAATCCGTCAATCACAACTTTTTGTTGTCTGTTGCTCAACCAATTCGCGATCCATTGGTTTACTTGACCGCCATTACCTATTTGCTTTAATTTATAAAGTAATTTATGATGTGGGACTTTATCAAACGCTTTCTGGAAATCAAGATAGACTACGTCCACTGATTTGGTTACGTCATAAATTGAGAAGAGATCGTTATAAAAGGTCAGTAGGTTTGACAGGCAGGATCTTTTGCTACGGAAGCCATGTTGTGAATCCCAATTAATGAGTGGCTTTCGAGGTAACTCACAATTTTGTCTCTAACTATGCTCTCGAGTAGCTTACCTACAATTGAAGTTAGACTAATGGGTCGGTAGTTACCTGGTATTTTTTTGTCTCCTTTCTTAAAAATCGGTGTCACGTTAGCCTTTTTCCAATCCGAAGGGACGATGCCTTGTCGCAAGGACATATTGAATACGGTAGTGAGGGAGGAGAGTATTTCGCTATTTGTTTCTTTAAGCAGTGTAGGATATACTTTGTCGGGTCCGGGACTTTTATTTGTTTTAAGTGAATGGAGAGCTTTAAGGACTTCATCGGTTGTTATTTCAAAATTAGGCAATGCATGCTCGAGATTTACAATAGTACTGGTGTTGGTGGTAGCGAGAGGAAGACTGTTAGTATTAAACACCGAGGAAAAGTAATTGTTTAAGAGGTTTGCAATGTGTTGGCTGTCAGTCACTAGTGCACCATCGCTGTTTGTTAAAGGTCCAATACCACTTTTGATCGCCTTTCTGTTGTTTATGTAACTGAAGAAAGATTTCGGATTATTTTTACAGTTGGCTGCAATATTTTCTTCATATCTACGCTTTGCCTGACCTACTAGTCTTTTTACTCGTCGCCTGGCATCATTATAAAGTCTAATGTTTTCGGGCGTGCTTTGTTCTTTCTTTAACCTGTAAAACAATTTTCTCTCATTGACTGATTGTTTAATTTCTCTATTAAACCACGGTGGGCTTTTATTAGTGTTAATTCGCTTCTCGCACAAGGGGACGAATGTGTTCTGCTGAGTGAGTAAGTGATTTTTAAAGCTTAGCCAGGCTTCCTCTACGTTGCCGTCATCTGATAGTTGTATTTCTGTTAGTTTTTGTCGGATTTCTACGAGGTTAGCTCTTTTGAAATTGGGCACCTTTACTTTATTTTCAGTCACTGATGATTGAGCTCTAATGTCGACGCGCACTAATTTATGATCGCAAGAACCGAGGTGTTTTCCTACCGTGACATTACTGACTAGGTTATCTTGGGTCGTTATAACAAGGTCGAGTATATTGTTTTGTCGAGTTGGCTCAGAAACCATTTGGCTTAGATCATTTTCTTCTAGAAATTCGATCATTCTATGTGACTCGCCTTCTGTACCTGACAGTGTCGCCCAGTCGATATGGGGGAGGTTAAAGTCTCCTAATATCAGTGAGTCGTTGTTATTAAGTGACTGCCTTAAGACGCTGTACATTTCAAGGTCGTCATCGAGTGATTGCCCGGGAGGTCTGTAGGTGACAGATATATTTAAATTGACTTTTGCAATGTTTACTCGCACGCACAAATGTTCAACGTTACTGTTTCCCGGTGTTTTATCAGTGGGTTGCAAATAGCTCTTGACATAAAGGGCGACGCCACCGCCTCTACGGTTTACACGATCTTTGTTGAAGAGTCTGTAGCCATCTATGTTGTATTCGGAACTTAAATCAATATTTGTGGTGTCGATAAATGTTTCGGTTATAGCAATTATGTCAAAATTTTCTGTTAAAGGAAGACATCTCAGTTCATCAAATTTGTTTCTTAGGCTACTCGCATTGAAACTACGGTTTTTTAAGTTATCTAGAGGCTTGGTAATAGAGGTGGTGGTACTTGCGGGATCACGGTTACGGGTTTGTTGCGATGCACGGCGTCTATTTACACGGGCGGGGAGGAGGGACGTGGCTGTGACTCGTTTTTTGCTCGGATAACACGTACTGCGTCGTTGAGGAGCCTTCCGAATCTGACTGCCCCGATGGGAGACAGGTGTAATCCGTCCCTGTGGAAGAGCTCACTTTGTCCATAGAAATTGTCCCATGCGTTGAAGAACTCCACGTCAAGCTCCCTACAAAGAGTCTGTAAGCGGTTGTTTAGGCTGAAGGCCTTACTGAAAAACTCGCTCTCCGCCAAAGTCCGTGGTAAAATTCCTGAAATCAAAATGTTAGGGGATTTAGACTTATACTGCTGGATGAGCCTACGGTACTTTTCCAGGAGTTCCTCAGACCGGGTCGTGGTGACGTCGTTCGTACCTGTGTGAATAACAAACAGTGAATCATTAGTAGCCTGGGAGATCTCCTCAAGAGCAGCAGTTATATCGTCGATCCCAGCACCAGGATAGCAATAGTTCCGTCTTCGACGAGGAACTCTGCCGCAGAACTCAACGACCTGCTGGCGAATCATGGAGTCACCCACCAGGAAGGTGCTCTCCTGCTCGTCCTCCTCCTCCAGAATAGCAAATCTGTTGAGGCAATGAACAGGATAAATCGCTTGTCTGGCTGGCTGGAGAGAGAGAGAGAGAGAGAGAGAGAGAGAGAGAGAGAGAGAGAGAGAGAGAGAGAGAGAGAGAGAGAGAGAGAATAATCACTGGGAGAAAATTATATATGCATCAATTCGGCTTGACGTCTTGGCCTGTAGATAAGAGATACTTCGTATTTCTAGGCTTTTCTTCGTTTTCTTAGTTAACCATTTCAAGGGGGACTTAACTCACTGCTCTATAGCTTTGGTTATGCTTATTTATGTGGTTATTCAACGTCTCACTTAGGATACTTAACATATACCACGAAATTCTTGGTTAGTGAGAAAGGTAGTAAGACTGATATAGATAGACAGATAGACAGATAGACGGACAGAGTTAGAGAGAGGGAGGCAAACTTTTGGCCTTCGAGATCATAATAGTGGAGTGCTGATACTTGTGCTGCTGCTGATGATGATGATGCTTGCACAAACTTTCAGCCAATATTATAACAGTTTCCTGAAAGCCTCACATTAGCAGCTTTGTATCAGTTTCTGATTCTGATTTTGAACACTCCTTTAACCTCTGTTTTGGAGCAGTAAGTAGCGGGCCTTTTTTTTATTTTTTTCATTACGCCCTTGAACTGTCTCCGTAGCTGTAATAAAACAAAAAGTAGCACCGTTGCCAGATTATCGTACTCAGAGCCTCGTATTTACTGGTTTCTGAGCCATAACTTAATTCCCTTCCGGAATTCTCCGGGTTGGTTCCCATATCTGGTGTCTGTAATGCCTCCATATTTGCCTGTCCGCCGCAGATTCTAACAGCTCTCTCAGACGTCTGTTGTTGTTGCTCATCCTGAACCTCTTGAACCACGTGTCTCTAAGGATCGTATTGCAAGACATTTCGCCGCCAAAGAACACATATTTGACAAGGCTTTCGTAGGAGCTGTGGGCATTTCCAGGAGTAGTTTAATGACCCTGGTGATAGTGTGACCCTTCTTCTGTACCATGAACCTCAAGAAAAACCCATTAGAACCCGACTGACCCCCTGTTTGACCTTTAGAAATAGCTGATGTGAGAAGCGAAAGTGTCTTGTAATACCGACCTAAGTCTCCCTCTCGGTCTGGTGCCCCTGACTCTGCCGTGCAATGCTGCGTTTGGCCATCGTTCGTCATGACCACATGACCAAACCATCTCCTTTGCATATCTTGCACTCTGTCCAGAACTGTAACTATTTGTCCCATTCTTGCTCTCACCTCCTCATTTCGTACTCTGTCCTTCCATCATCCGCAGATTCTTCTCAAACACTTCATCTCGAATGCAAGTAGTTTCCTCTCCTCTTCCTTCTTCAGCACCCACCACTTCGCTCCGTATAGAGTGGTAGGTACTACAACGGCAAACAGCAATCTAAGTTTCAATCTTGTGCTCGTCGTATCTAACCTTCCAAACGCTCTCTGTCCCATTGCAATCCCTTCCCTTACAGTTTTCCCTGTTGTCCCGTCGCTTGTATTCACGCCTAGGTATTTAAATTCATCCACCTGTTCAATCACTCCAGTACTCAGTCGTATGTTTAGATCTCCTCTCTCTCTTCCAATTGCCAGGCTCTTTGCCTTGTCTTTATTGATCTCTAGCTTGTATCTCTTACATTGTTCTTCGACCTTCTGCACCACCCTTTGTAAGTCTTCAGTTGTCTCTGCTACCACCACTATGTCGTCAGCATATCTTAGGTTAGTGTACCTGACACCGCTCATCTCTACGCCTCCTTCTTCTCCCTCCAGTGCCTCCACCATTACCCTTTCTAGATACAGGTTAAATAAGGGTGGGGCGAGGTGGTAGCCCTGTATAACACCTCTTGTGGTTTAGAAGGTGTCTGTCACAATGTCGGCCTTCCGAACTCTTGCCTTTGTGTTTCCATACAATTCTTCCACTGCCTCTATCAGATCCTTCTCAAATCCCCAACTCCTCATTACTCTCAGCATACTTTCTCTATGCACCGAATCGAAGGCTTGTTTGAAATCAATAAACACACACTAGGCAGTAGGTATCTTTACCTATTTCCCATCTCTTTTCTATGATTTGTGTGAGCGTGAAAATGTGATCAATCGTCCCTCTTTCATTCCTGAATCAAGCCTGCTCCTCCCTTAGTATTTCCTATTCTCTATGTTTCATTCTGCGCTGTAACATTTTAGCAAACACCTTGTACGCAATAGCCATAACTATTGCCAGGAAACATCAGGAAAGAACCATTTTAACGATGACTATATATAAAGGCAGTTATTTGGGTCGAGGAGGCATTTTTTGGGTCTGAAATTGGCAAACAGGAGGCTGGGTACGACAGTCAGTAGTAGTAGTAGTAGTATCAGTAGTAGTAGTGGTAGTAGTAGTAGTAGTAGTAGTAGTAGTAGTAGCAGTTCGGAGAGCACACAGCTTATACGATTACCTCCATAAAGAAAAAAAACTTAGAACTTTGAATCAATTTTTACCATGAACGAACAAGGCACAGAATCGAAGTCTTTATTTAGGAAGCTTCATTTTACACTATCATGACCTTTAATCTCCATAAATAAAAATTTCATAGCCATTTGCACCTCTCTAAATATGTATACTTAGTGATTTGAGCGATAATTTCTTTGAAAACCCCCTTAATTAATACAGACGTTAAATAACCACATATATAACCATAACCAAGGCTATGGAACAGTGAGTTAAGTCCCCCTTCAAATGATTAACTAAGAAAACGAAAAAAAGCCAAGAAGTACAAATTGTCTCCTACCTAAAGGCCAAGACGCCAAGCCGAATGAAAGAAAACGCTTATATGAAATTGAGGAAAGAGTCGAGGAGGAGATAAATTTGTGAATATCCGGAGAAAAGACGAAAAAGACGGATTCCAAAAGAAGGCAGACACTGGAATTGATGGGCGGGAGGACAGAGAGAGCATGATGAGTGACAGAGGGCGAGGAAGGAGAAAGGGAGAGAACTGAGGGCAGGGGAAGAGACTGGAATTGATGGGCGGGAGGATAGAGAGAGCATTATGAGTGACAGAGGGCGAGGAAGGAGAAAGGGAGAGAACTGAGGGCAGGGGAAGAGACTGGAATTGATGGGCGGGAGGACAGAGAGAGCATGATGAGTGACAGAGGGTGAGGAAGGAGAAAGGGAGAGAACTGAGGGCAAGAGAAGCGAAGGGAAGCAAGGGAGAGGGAGAGATGCCTGATGGGGAGAGAAGAATGACGCAAATGAAAGGAAGAGGGAGAGATTGAGATATGGAAGAAATGAGAGAAACGGAAATAAAAACTGGGAAAATCAAAGAGAAAGGGGAGATGTTCAAGGGGAGAGGAAGGGAGAGGAATAATTGCGAGAGGGAGAAGAAGCGGAAGGGAGAGGGAATTTGAAGGAAGGGAGGAAGGATATAAACTAATTAGGAGAAAAGGATAACTGAAAGGGAGAAAGAGGGAACGGGAGGACTGAGAAAAGAAAAAAAAGCGAAAGAAGAGACGAAAGAAGAGAGGGAAATAGGATACATATGGAAGATGAAAGAAGGGGAGACGGGAAGGGTGAATGAGGCGGAGAAAGGAGGAGGAGAAAGGGAACCAGAAAGAAAGAGAAAGAAGGGAAGAGACGAAAGAAGAGAGAAAAATAGGATAAAGAAGGATGGTGGAGGAAGGGGCTGAAGGCGAGGGTAGCTGAGGAGAAAGGAGGAGAGGGAGACTAAAAAAAGGGATGAAGAAAGGAAGATAAGAAAGAAGAGAGGGAATTAGGAGATATACGGAAAAGGAAGGAAGGAGGGAACTAGGAAGAGATATAAAAAGGGGAGGCAGGCAGGAAACATGGAAACATGGACTAGCAGGCATCAGAAAGCCTGTTGGCTCATTACTAGGCTGCCTGCGTTCAGTGATTTCATCAATCCGTTTGCCATAGAAGTGGCTTGCAGGGAAGGATTAAAGCACTTGTGTATCTACTCTTGGGGACGTTCAGTTCAGTGGCGATCAATGCGTTTCTTGAAGGAGTTGATGGTCTCTGCGCTAACCTCTTCTGCATGGAGGCTGTTCCAGTGGCGAACAGCTCTATTCGAGAAATAACTCCTGCCGATGTCGGTATTGCATCGCTTTCCTTGAATTGATTTTCCGTTGTTTCTTGTTATCAGGTTAGTTTGTAGCGTGAAGAGTTTGGAGTGATCAACGTTGCTGAGCTTGTTCAGGTACTTAAAGACTTGTATCATGTCTCCCCGCAGTCGTCTCTTTTCCAACGTGAAGAGGTTGAGTCGTTCGAGTCGCTCTTCATAGGGCTTCGTCCTCAGTGATAGTATCATCTTCGTTGCGCGGCGCTGTACTCTCTCAAGTAATTCAATTTATTTCCTGTAATTAGGAGACCAGAATTGCACGGCGTATTCCAGGTGGGGCCTTACCAGCGAATTATACAAGGATAACATAACTCCCGGCGTCTTGTATTCGAAGTTCCTCGCTATGAACCCAAGCATTGTATTGGCTTTCTTACAGGCGGACTTGCAGTGTTTGGTTTGTTTCAAGTCACTGCTGATGGTGACCCCGAGCTCTCTTTCCTCTTGCACAACATGTAGTGGTTCGCCACCCATGTGGTATGTGCGGTTGCTGTTTCTGGATCCGATATGCATTACTTTACATTTGGTAGTGTTGAAGGACATCTGTCATTTTTCTGACCACCGAGTAATCTGGTCCAGGTCTCTCTGGATAATTTCGTTGTCTGCCGTTGTGAGGGCCTTCCCACCCAACTTTGTGTCGTCGGCAAATTTTGAAAGATTGGATTTTAATCCTAGTTCTAGGTCGTTGATATAAATTATATGATGAAGAGTATGGGTCCCAGCACTGACCCCTGTGGCACTCCACTTGTGACCGGGAGCCACTCGGAGGCCTGACCGTTGAGTACAGCTCGTTGTTTTCTTCCAGTGAGCCAGTCTTTGATCCACGCTGTCAGACTGTCGCCTAATCGGGCCGACTTAAGTTTCTTGAGGAGTCTTTCATGTGGCACTTTGTCAAAGACTTTCTGAAAGTCTAGATATATAACATAACTGGGGATATGATTATCCCAGTTTTCATAGACACCTTGGAAGAAATCCAGTAAATTGGTTAGGCATGAGCGCTTGTTCCTGAAACCGTGCTGAGCATCGGAAATGATGTTGTTGTCTTCAAGGAACCTAACGAGTTTGTCTCTGATGATCTTCTCGAGGTCAGAAGGAAAGGGGAGAGAAGAGAAGAGAAGGAGGAGAGAAGGGGGAGAAGAAAATCGAGAGTGTGGAGGGAAGGCTTGTTCTGTGGCCTGCCTCGAGGGAGAAGTAATTAGGGGGAGTAGTTAAGGAAGCATAATTGTATTCCTGCGCATAATGACGGAACCTTGCTTGCAAAGTAAATTACATAAAGGTTTATTTCGTATGCCGGAAACGCCTTCATTCGAGAAAGATGGATAAATATATACAGATATAGATAGGTAGATAGATAGATATAAACAGATAGACAGAATTACCCCCACATGACTTAGAGGGACAAATACCTTTTACCTGAACATTAGCACACCTTTGTCGTTCGCCTGCTCTCCGAAATATATAGATAAATAAATAGATAAATACCTTCATATAACTCAGAGGGACAATTATATTTTTTTCCTGAACATTTGCACATCTTAAAAGTTCATACGCGCTCCTTTGACACACAGTTTACAGAGAAAACGAGCTGTAGATATCGCCAAACTAAGGAAAGCTTTATATAATAACTCAGTAGCTTCAGAGGCCAGCAGAAACATCGCTCCACAAAACGACTGGAAAACATTATATATTATTACCTGCTAGATTTAAAAGGAAAACACTTAACTCGATAACATATCAGAAACCAGCAGAAACCACTTACTAACACGACTGAAAGAAATTATATGTTATTGTTTGCTATATTTAGAGATCGCTCAGAGACCAAAGAGACACATTGTTAGAAAACTCAAGGATCGCCAAACAAATGAAAACATTAATTACTCAATAACCTCAGAAACCAGCAGAAACATCGCTCCACAAGACGACCGGAGAACATTGATTATTACGTACCAGATTTAGAAGGATAACACGTAACGCGATAGTATACAGAAACCAGCAGAAACATCGCTCCACAAGACGACCGGAAAACATTGATTATTACTTGCTAGATTTAGAAGGAAACACGTAACGCGATAGTTTACAGAAACCAGCAGAAACATCGCTCCACAAGACGACCGGAAAACATTGATTATTACTTGCTAGATTTAGAAGGAAAACACGTAACGCGATAGTATACAGAAACCAGCAGAAACATCGCTCCACAAGACGACCGGAAAACATTGATTATTACTTGCTAGATTTAGAAGGAAAACACGTAACGCGATAGTATACAGAAACCAGCAGGAAACACTTAATAACACAACTGAAGGAGACTATATATTATTGTTTGCTATATTTAGAGATCGTACAGACCAAAGAGACACACTGTTAGAAAACTCAAGATCCGTCAAACAAATGAAAACACAAAAAAACTCAACAGTAAATAAAAAAACAGCAGAAAACGAGCTCAAGAAACTAATTGGAAATCATATTATCACATGCTAAATTTACAGAACATACGAGACCACAGAGGAATACAAACCCCAAAATACTTCACAAACCAACAAAAAATCGCTTGAACACGCTACTACCACCACAACCACTGGTATTAAAACTTCTCAGTGCCTGCAAACTTCAGAGACCAAGCAGCGACATATTAAACTTCAGGAGCATACGAGGACACATTAATCATAGAAAACGAGACTCAGGCGGCGAGGGGGAGACACAAGCGAAGAGGCACAGCACAGAGGCGCCTATCCGACCCTCGCCACCCGTCTCGCTGTCTCCCTTCTGCTAATCTTTACAGGCCCTAAACGCTCATGTGAATCGCAACTCATTACTACATATCACATGACGAGGCTACTTGACCGACGTGACATTAGACAAGTTGACACTATTGTTTTAGATTTTGCCAAAGCCTTCGACAAAGTCCCGCAAAAAGACTGACATTAAAATTGAAATACTACTGTATTCCAGGACCTATTCTTCACTGGATCACTGCATTTCTTAATAACAGGACTCAACGTGTTCTTCTTGACGGATCTTCATCTGACACTGTCCCTGTTTCTTCAGGTGTCCCACAAAGCACCGTTCTAGGCCCCCTTCTTTTCCTCCTGTACATTAACGATCTTCCACTGTCAACGCCTAACTCCTCCACTAGACTATTTGCCGACGATAGTTTACTGTTTAGAGCAGTAAAGACTATTGACGACTGCAGACTACTACAAAACGACTTGGACGCCCTCGAGCGATGGGAGGGCACCTGGCAGATGCACTTATGACCAGACAAATGCAAACTATTGAGATTCACCAGAGCGCACAACCCCATCCATCACACTTACACTCTCCACAATTCAAATTTAGAATCAATTCACACACACAAGCACCTTGGTATCCACATATCAACTAACTTAAAATTCAACACCCACATAGACCATATCAGTGCCACAGCCAACAGAACACTGGGGCTCCTGAGGAGGAATTTACATAGCTGCACACCTGACATTAAACACATAGCTTATGACACACTTGTGAGACCAACTCTGGAACACTGCTCCACGGGTGTGGGATCCTCACACACACAGAAACAGTGATAGCTTAGAAAAAATCAACACCAAGACGGCTAAGTTCATTACAAACAATAATTACACTCGAACGCCCGGCATCACAACACGGATCAAACAACAGATAAACATGGAACCTCTTCACATACGCAGACAAGCACACAGACTTACACGTATGTACAAGATCACAAACACTCACATTGACATTGACCCAAAAACATACTAACACAACGCAAACAGTCAACGTACTAGTGACACACACATATAAATACCAAACATATCACATGAACAATGACGCATACAAGCACCCATACTTTCCATGCACCATACGTGACGGGAACAGCTACTCCTCATTAGATTTTAGACTGCGGTACAATAGACTCATTCAAAAAATAAATACATACTCACTTGTCACCACAACACACCAACACTAACAATTACACTTGATTCACTTCCCTCCCCTGCACACTCGGCTCCCCTGTCCCCCCAACAGCCAACAAATATGCGTGTTATGCACCTGTGGGTGCCCTGTGCATCATTAATCCAGATCCAGATCCAGATCAAAAGGTCTTGGTATGTTGGCCCTCTCTGCCTGAAGCAGGGCTCAGGGACTGTGCCGATGTTAATTTGTGACCTGCCGGAAGGAAAATGTCTTGGTATATTGGCCCTGCCTGAAGCAGGGCTCAGGGACTGTGCCAAGGTTAATTTGTGACCTGACGGAAGGAAAAGGTCTTGGTATATTGGCCCTGCCTGAAGCTGCTCAGGGACTGTGCCAAGGTTAATTTGTGACCTGACGGAAGGAAAAGGTCTTGGTATATTGGCCCTGTCCTGAAGCAGGGCTCAGGGACTGTGCCTAGGTTAATTTGTGACATGACGGAAGGAAAAGGTATTGGTTTGTTGGCCCTGCCTGAAGCAGGGCTCAGGGACTGTGCCAAGGTTAATTTGTGACATGACGGAAGGAAAATGTCTTTGAGTATATTGGCCCTGCCTGAAGCAGGGCTCAGGGACTGTGCCAAGGTTAATTTGTGACCTGACGGAAGGAAAAGGTCTTGGTATGTTGGCCCTGCCGGAAGCAGGGCTCAGGGACTGTGCCGATGTTAATTTGTGACCTGCCGGAAGGAAAAGGTCTTGGTTTGTTGGCCCTGCCTGAAGCAGAGCTCAGGACTGTGCCAAGGTTAATTTGTGACATGACAGAAGGAAAAGGTCTTGGTATGTTGGCCCTGCCTGAAGCAGGCTCAGGGACTGTGCCAAGGTGGCTGAAGGTGGCGTGCGGAGGAAAGGAATAGGCGGTGGCGGATGTGCGAGGAAACAGGAGGAGAATAGGCGGTGGCGTGAGAGACAGGATCGTGCAAGGGAAAAGGAGGATGCGATGGCGTGGGTGGCGTGCGAGGGACAGGAGGAGGCGGTGGCGGTGTTGGCGTCCGAGGGACAGGAGGAGGCGGTGGCGGGGGTTGCGTGCAAGGAACAACAGGAGGCGGTGGCGGGGGTGGCGTGCGCGGGAAAAGAGGAGGCAGCGGCGGAGGTGGCGTGCGAGGGAAAGGAAGAGGCGGTGGTGGTGGTGGCTTACGAGGGAAAGGAGGAGGCAGCAGAGGGGGTGTCTGGGTTGGCGTGCGAAGGCAGGAGGAGGCGGTGGCGAGATTGGGGTTCGAGGGACAGGAGGAGGCGATGGCGAGGTTGTCGTTCGTGGGACAGGAGTAGGCGATGGAGAGGTTTGCGTGCGAGGGACAGCAGGAGGCGACGGCGGGGATGTCGTGCGAGCGACAGGAAGAGGCTGTGGCTTGGATGTCGTGCAAGGCAAACGAGGAGGCGACGGCGGTTGAGTCGTGCGAGGGAAAGGAGGAGGCGGCGGCGAAGGTGGCGTGCAATGGACTGGAGGAGGCGTGGTGGCGGGGTGATGTGAGAGGGACAGAGGAGGCGGCGGGGTGGTGAAGGACAGTAGGAGTCGGTGGCGGGGGTGACGTGCAAGGGACAGTAGGAGGCGGTGGCGGGGGTGGCGTGCGAAGGACTGGAGGAGACGGTGGCGGGGGTGGCGTTCGAAGGACAGGAGGAGGCGGTGGCGGGGCTGACGTGCGAGGGACAGGAGGAGGCGGTGGCGGTGGTGTGCAGAAGGTCAGGAGGAGCGGTAGTGGGGTGACGTAAGGGGACAGGAGGAGGGGAGGCGGGGTGACGTGCGAGGGACAGGAGGAGGAGGCGTTGGGGTGTTGTGCGAGGTACAGGAGGAGGGGGTGGTGGGGGTGACGTGGGAGGGACATGAGGAGGCGGTGGTGGCGGGGTGAGGGTGACACGCGAGGAACAGGAGGAGGCGGTGGCGGGGGCGGCGTGCGAGGGAGAGGAGGTGGCGGTGGCGGGGGTAGCGTGCTCGGGACCGGACGCGGCGGTGGCTGGGGTGGGATGCGAGGGACAGGAAGAGGCGGTGGCGGGGATGCCGTGCGAGGGACAGGAGGGAGAGGTGGGTGGTGGTGGGGTGAAGGACAGGAGGGAGGCGGTGGCGGGGACGGCGTGCGAGGGACAGGAGGAGATGGTAACGGGGGTGGCGTAATAGGAACAGGAGGAGGCGGTGGTGGGGCGGCAGTGCGAGGGGACAGGAGGAGGTGGTGGGTGGTGTGAAGGACAGGAGGAGTCGGTGGGGGGTGACGTGCGAGGGACATGAGGAGGCGGTGAGGGGTGGTGAAGGACAGGAGGAGGCGGTGGCGGGGTGACGTGCAAGGACAGGAGGAGGCTGTGGTGGCTGGCGTGCGAAGGACAGGAGGAGGCGGGTGGCTGGGGTGACGTGAAAGGGACAGGAGGAGGCGGTGGCGGGGTGGCGTGTGAGGAACAGGAGGAGGCGGTGGTGGGGTCGCGTGAAGGACAGGAGGAGGCGGTGGCATGGGTTCGTGCGAGGGACAAGATGAGGCGGTGGCGGGGGTGACGTTGGAGGGACAGGACGAGGCGGTGGTGGGGGTAGCGTGCGAAGAACAGGACGAAGAGGTGGCTGGGGGGACGTGAAAGGGACAGGAGGCGGTGGCGGGGGTGTCTTGCGAAGGACAGGAGGAGGCGGTGGCGGGTGTGTCGTGCGAAATTCAGGAGGAGGCGGTGGCGGGTGTGTCGTGCGAGGGACATTAGGAGGCGGTGGCGGGTGTGTCGTGCGAGGGACAGGAGGAGGCGGTGGCGGGTGTGTCGTGCGAGGGACAGGAGGAGGCGGTGGCGGGTGTGTCGTGCAAAATACAGGAGGAGGCGGTGGCGGGGGTGTCGTGCGAAGGACAGGAGGAGGCGGTGGCGGGGGTGTCGTGTGAAGGACAGAAGGAGGCGGTGGCGGGGGTGTCGTGCGAGGGACAGTAGGAGGCGGTGGCGGGGTGTGCGTGAAGGACAGGAGGAAGAAGTGGCGGAGGTGGCGGAGGTGTCCTAAGGACAGGAGGAGGTAGTGGTGGGGGTGGCGTACAATGGACTAGAGGATTCGGTGGCGGGGGATCGTGCGAGGGACAGGAGGAGGCGGTGGAGGTGGTGTCGTTCGAAAGACTGGAGAAGGCTGTGACGGGGGTGGCGTGCTAGGGACAGGAGGTGGCGGTGGCGGGGGTGGCGTACGAGGGACAGCAGGAGCCGGTGGCGGGGGTGACGTTCGAGGGACAGGAGAAGGTGGTGGCGGGGGTAGCGTGCGAAGGACAGGAGGAGGCGGTGGCGGGGGTGGCGTGCGAAGGACAGGAGGAGGCGGTGGTGGGGTGATGCATGAGGGACAGGAGGAGGCGGTGGCGGGGGCGGCGTGCGATGGACAGGAAGAGGAGGTGGAGGGGGCGTCATGCTAGGGAGAGGAGGAGGCGGTGGTGGGGGCGGCGTGCGAGGGACAGGAGGAGGCAGTGGCGGGGTGGTGAAAGGACAGGAGGAGGCGGTGGCGGGGGTGACGTGCGAGGGACAGGAGGAGACGGTGGCGAGGGTGGCGTGCGAAGGACAGGAGGAGGCGGTGGCGGGGGTGACGTGCAAGGGACAGGAGGAGGCGGTGGCGGGGGTGGCGTGCGAAGGACAGGAGGAGGCGGTGGCGGGGGTGACGTGTGAGGGACAGGAGGAGGCGGTGGCGGGGTGTGTGAGGAACAAGAGGAGGCGGTGGCGGAGGTCGCGTTCGAAGGACAGGAGGAGGCGGTGGCGGGGTTGACGTGCGAGGGACAGGAGGAGGCGGTGGCGGGGGTGGCGTGCGAAGGACAGGAGGAGGCTGTGGCGGGGGTGACGTGTGAGGGATAGGAGGAGGCGGTGGCGGGGGTGACGTGCGAGGGACAGGAGGAGGCGGTGGCGGGGGTGACGTGCGAGGGACAGGAGGAGGCGGTGGCGGGGGCGGCGTGCGAGGGACAGGAGGAGGCGGTGGCGGGGGTCGCGTTCGAAGGACAGGAGGAGGCGGTGGCGGGGGTGACGTGCGAGGGACAGGAGGAGGCGGAGGCGGGGGTGGCGTGCTAGGGACAGGAGGAGGCGGTGGCGGGGGTGACGTGCGAAGGATAGGAGGAGGCGGTGGCGGGGGTGACGTGCGAGGGACAGGAGGAGGTGGGGTGGGTGATGCAAGAGGGACAGGAGGAAGTGGTGGCGGGTGACGTGCGAGGGACAGGAGGAGGCGGTGGCGGGGGCGGCGTGCGAGGGACAGGAGGAGGAGTTGGCGGGGGCGGCATGCTAGGGACAGGAGGAGGCGGTGGCGGGTGCGGCGTGCGAGGGACAGGAGGAGGCGGTGGCGGAAGTGGCGTGCAAAGGACAGGTGGAGGCGGTGGCGGGGGTGGCGTTCGAAGGACAGGAGGAGGCGGTGTCGGGGGTGGCGTGCGAGGAACAGGAGGAGGCGGTGGCGGGGAGGGCATGCTAGGGACAGGAGGAGGCGGTGGCGGGGGTGGCGTGCGAGGGACAGGAGGAGGCGGTGGCGGGGGTGACGTGCGAGGGACAGGAGGAGGCGGTGGCGGGGGTGACACGCGAGGGACAGGAGGAGGCGGTGGCGGGGGCGGCGTGCGAGGGACAGGAGGAGGCGGTGGCGGGGGTGGCGTGCGAGGGACAGGAGGAGGCGGTGGCGGGGGCGGCATGCTAGGGACAGGAGAAAGCTGTGGCTGGGGTGGCGTGCGATGGACTGGAGGAGGCGATGGCAGGGGGTCATGCGAGGGACAGGAGGAGGCGGTGGCGGAAGTGGCGTGCGAGGGACAGGAAGAGGCAGTGGTTGGGGTTTCGTGCGAGGGACAGGAGGTGGCGGTATTGGGGGTGACGTGCAAGGAAGAGGACGATGCCGTGGCGGTGGTGTCGTTCGAAGTACAGGAGGAGGCGGTGGCGGGGGTGGCGTGCGAAGGACAGGAGGAGGCGGTGGCGGGGGTGGCGTGCGAAGGAGAGGCGGAGGCGGTGGCGGGGGTGATGTGCGAGGGACAGGAGGAGGCGGTGGCATGGTTGTCGTGCGAGGGACATGACGAGGCGGTGGCAGGGGTGACGTGCGAGGGAGAGGACGAGACGATGGCGTGGGTGGCGTGCGAAGGACAGGACGATACGGTGGTGGGGGTGGCGTGATAAGGACTGGAGGAGGCGGTTTCGGGGGTGGCGTGCAATGGACTGGATGAGAACGTGGCGGGGGGGCGTGCGAGGGACAGGAGGAGGTGGTGGAAGGGGTGTCGTTCGAGAGACAGGGGAAGGCTGTGGCGGGGGTGGCGTGCTAGGGACAGGAGGTGGCGGTGGTGGGGGTGGCGTGCAAGTGACAGGGGGAAGCTGTGGCGGGGGTGACGAGTAATGGACTGGAGGAGGTGGTGGCGGGGATAGTGTGCAATGGACAGGAGGAGGCGGTGGCGGGGGTTGTGTGCAATGGACTGGAGGAGGCGGTGGCGGGGGTAGTGTGCAATGGACTGGAGGAGGTGTTGGCGGGGGTAGTGTGTAATGGACTGGAGGAGGTGGTGGCGGGGGTAGTGTGCAATGGACTGGAGGAGGTGGTGGCGGGGGTAGTGTGCAATGGACTGGAGGAGGTGTTGGCGGGGGTAGTGTGTAATGGACTGGAGGAGGTGGTGGCGGGGGTAGTGTGCAATGGACTGAAGGAGGTGGTGGCGGGGGTAGTGTGCAATGGACTGGAGGAGGTGTTATGGGGGTAGTGTGTAATGGACTGGAGGAGGTGGTGGCGGGGGTAGTGTGCAATGGACTGGAGGAGGTGGTGGCGGGGGTAGTGTGCAATGGACTGGAGGGGGCGGTGGGGGGGGGGGGGGCGTGCAAAGGACTGGAGGAGGCGGTGGCGCGGGTGGCGTGCGAGGGACAGGAGGAGACGGCGGCGGGGGTGGCGTGCAATTGACTGGAGGAAGTGGTTGCGGGTGTGCCATGCGAGGATCAGGAGGAGGCGGCGACGGGAGTGTCGTGCAAAGGACAGGATTAGGCGATGACGGGGGTGTCGTGCGAGGGAAAGGAGGAGGCGTTGGTGGGGGTGTTTTGCGAAGGACAGGAGAAGGCGGTGGAGGGGGTGTCGTGTGAAGGACAGGAGGAGGCGGTGGCGGGGGTGTCGTGGGAAGGATAGGAGGAGGCGGTGGCGGGGGTGCCCGACGAAGGACAGGAGGAGGCGGTGGAGGTGGTGTCATGCGAGGATCAGGAGGAGGCATTAGCGAGGGTGTCGTGTGAGAGACGGGAGGAGGCGGTGGCGGGGGTGTCGTGTGAAGGACAGGAGGAGGCGGTGGCGGGGGTGTCGTGTGAAGGACAGGAGGAGGCGGTGGAGGTGGTGTCATGCGAGGATCAGGAGGAGGCATTAGCGAGGGTGTCGTGTGAAGGACAGGAGGAGGCGGTGGCGGGGGTGTCGTGCGAAGGACAGGAGGAGGCGGTGGCGGGGGTGTCTTATGAAGCACAGGAGGAGGCGGTGGCGGGTTTGTCATGCGAGGGACAGGACGATGCGGTGGCGGGGTGTCGTGCGAAGGACAGGAGGAGGCGGTGGCGGGGGTGTCGTGCGAAGGACAGGAGGAGGCGGTGGCGGGGGTGTCGTGCGAAGGACAGGAGGAGGCGGTGGCGGGGGTGTCGTGCGAAGGACAGGAGGAGGCGGTGGCGGGGGTGTCGTGCGAAGGACAAGAGTAGACGGTGGCGGGAGTGTCGTGCGAAGGACAGGAGGAGGCGTTGGCGGGGGGTGTCGTGCGAAGGACAGGAGGAGGCGGTGGCGGAGGTGTCGTGCGAAGGACAGGAGGAGGCGATGGCGAATGTGTCGTGCGAAGGACAGGAGGAGGCGGTGGCGGTGGTGTCGTGCGAAGGACAGGAGGAGGCGGTGGCGGGGGTGTCGTTAGATGAACAGGAGGGGGCGATGTTAGGGGTGTCGTTCGAAGAACAGGAGGAGGCGGTGGCGGGGGTGTCGTGCGAGGGACAGGAGGAGGCGGTGGCGGGGGTGTCGTGCGAAGGACAGGAGGAGGCGGTGGCGGGTGTGTCGTGCGAAGGACAGGAGGAGGCGGTGGCGGGTGTGTCGTGCGAGGGACAGGAGGAGGCGGTGGCGGGTGTGTCGTGCGAAGGACAGGAGGAGGCGGTGGCGGTTGTGTCTTGCGAAGGACAGGAGGAGGCGGTGGCGGGTGTGTCGTGCGAAATACAGGAGGAGGCGGTGGCGGGGGTGTCGTGCGAAGGACAGGAGGAGGCGGTGGCGGGTGTGTCGTGCGAAATACAAGAGGAGGCGGTGGCGGGGGCGGCGTGCGAGGGACAGGAGGAGGCGGTGGCGGTGTGTCGCGAAATACAAGAGGAGGCGGGGGTGTCGTGCGAAGGACAGGAGGAGGCGGTGGCGGGTGTGTCGTGTGAAGGACAGGAGGAGGCGGTGGCGGGGGTGTCGTGCGAGGGACAGGAGGAGGCGGTGGCGGGGGTGTCGTGCGAAGGACAGGAGGAAGCGGTGGCGGAGGTGTCGTGCTAAGGACAGGAGGAGGTAGTGGCGGGGGTGGTGTGCAATGGACTGGAGGAGGCGGTGACGGGGGGTCGTGCGAGGTACAGTAGGAGGCGGTGGAGGGGGTGTCGTTCGAAAGACAGGAGAAGGCTGTGGCGGGGGTGGCGTGCTAGGGACAGGAGGTGGCGGTGGCGGTGGTGGCGTGCGAGTGACAGGGGGAAGCGGTGGCGGGGGTGACGTTTAATGGACTGGAGAAGGTGGTGGCGGGGGTTGCGTGCGAAGGACAGGAGGAGGCGGTGGCGGGGGTGGCGTGCGAAGGACAGGAGGAGGCGGTGGCGGGGGTGACGTACGAGGGACAGGAGGAGGCGGTGGCGGGGGCGGCGTGCGAGGGACAGGAGGAGGCGGTGGCGGGGGCGGCATGCTAGGGACAGGAGGAGGCGGTGGTGGGGGCGGCGTGCGAGGGACAGGAGGAGGCGGTGGCGGGGGTGGTGTGCGAAGGACAGGAGGAGTCGGTGGCGGGGGTGACGTGCGAGGGACAGGAGGAGGCGCTGGCGAGGGTGGCGTGCGAAGGACAGGAGGAGGCGGTGGTGGGGGTGACGTGCAAGGGACAGGAGGAGGCGGTGGCGGGGCTGGCGTGCGAAGGACAGGAGGAGGCAGTGGCGGGGGTGACGAGCGAGGGATAGGAGGCGGCGGTGGTGGGGGTGGCGTGCGTGAGGAACAGGAGGAGGTGGCGGGGGTCGTGCCTGAAGGACAGGAGGAGGCTGTGGCGGGGCTGACGTGCGAAGGAAAGGAGGAGGCGGTGGCGGGGGTGGCGAAGTACAGGAGGAGGCGGTGGCGGGGTGACGTGCGAAGGATAGGAGGAGGCGGTGGCGGGGGTTACGTGCGAGGGACAGGCGGAGGCGGTGGCGGGGTGATGCGAGGGACAGGAGGAAGCGGTGGCGGGGTGACGTGCGAGGGACAGGAGGAGGTGGCGGGGGCGGCGGCGAGGGGACAGGATGAGGCGGTGGCGGGGTCGCGTTCGAAGGACAGGAGGAGGCGGTGGCGGGGTGACGAGCGAGGGACTGGAGGAGGCGGTGGCGGGGGTGGCGTGCGGACAGGAGGAGGCGGTGGCGGGGGTGACGTGCGAAGGATAGGAGGAGGCGGTGGCGGGGGTGACGTGCGAGGGACAGGAGGAGGCGGTGGCGGGGGTGATGTGCGAGGGACAGGAGGAAGCGGTGGCGGTGGTGACGTGCGAGGGACAGGAGGAGTCGGTGGCGGGGGCGGCGTGCGAGGGACAGGAGGAGGCGGTGGCGGGGGCGGCGTGCGAGGGACAGGAGGAGGTGTTGGCGGGGGCGGCATGCTAGGGACAGGAGGCGGCGGTGGCGGGGGTGGCGTGCGAGGGACAGGAGGAGGCGGTGGCGGAAGTGGCGTGCGTAGGACGCCACAACCACTACTACTGCTACTACTACTACTACTACTACTACTACTACTACTACTATTACAACTACTACTACTACTACTACTACTACTTCTACACCTACCACAACCACCACTACTACTACTACTACTGCTATTACTACTTTTTTTTTTACTACTACATAAATGATACCTCCACAATGTTTATTTTCCCGACACATAATCATGGAGGGCTCCATAGTTTGGAGGTCATTAGCCCCAAGTCTGTTCGCTAATGACTGTGGCATCCAACCATATCGCTAATACTACCTGACACTAAATCACCTATCATCTATTACGTCTAGGTCCCCCTTTCCTTCCCTACTCAAGTCACCCTGACCCACCCTAATGTCACTTCACCACTGCGGCTTCATAGTCCATATTGAGATGTTGGTTTTTGGGCCAGAGTGTCTGGTGCCCCTGAGACATAGGATGGCCGACCTGAGCAGGGAGAACGAGAGGCGACACCTCATCCAGGCGACAACGTGGCTCCTTGGCTGATGCTTCTTTTCTGAGATTAGTTCCGCGAGGCGTGCGTAGAAGCATTGGGCCCTGGGACCCATCCCGCCGGATGTGGTGAAGACGAGGGGGGTGAAGCTGCCCTGATCAACATGTTGGATTCTTTCACCGTATGCCCTTGTCTTCTCCTGCTCGTTCTTGTGGTGGGCGGCTTGCAGGGGCAGCTCGCGGTGACAGGAAGCCATCGGGTCGAATATGCGGATGTCCAATGGTGTTCCGCAGGTCACCAGCTGCATTGCCAAAGTTGGCGCTGCTCAGTAAGCTTCGCCATCCCCGTGCATCAAGTCATGAGGGCCCCGCGCTGCCATGAGTCTGGAGGGCCTTCTTCCACACCATCTCTCCTGTTATCCTTTCGTATATAACAGGATTCGGTGGTTGATGACATCCTGCCAGTCTCAGTCCCTTCAGGTCACTCGGTGGTGGATGATTTTCCTTGAGTTGATTGATCGTGTCCCTGGTGAGTGGAAGCACACCCCGTGTGGAATTTTCTGACAAGCTCGTGATGCAGACGCAACATTGCCTTGTCGCATTTTGTCTGCAAACTTACGGGCCGTCTACTACTACTACTACTACTACTACTACTACTACTACTCATACCACCACAACCACCACTACTACTACTACTACTACTACTACTACTACTACTACTACTACTACTACTACTACTACTACTACTACTACTACCACCACAACCACTACTACTACTACTACTACTACTACTACTACTACTACTACTACTACTACTACTACTACTACTACTACTACTACTACTACTTCTACCTCTACTACCACCACAACCACTACTGCTACTACTACTACTACTACTACTACTACTACTACCCAACTCTGTTCGCTAATGACTGTGGCATCCAACCACATCGCTAATACTACCTGACACTAAATCACCTATCATCTATTACGTTCAGATCCCCTTTCCTTCCCGACTCAAGTCACTCCCGACCCACCCTAATGTCACTCTCCACCACTGTGGCTTCATAGTCCATATTGGAGATGTTGGTGGCTTTTGGGCCAGAGTGTCTGGTGCCCCTGAGACATAGGATGGATGCTTCTTTTCTGAGATTAGTTCCGCGAGGCGTGCGTAGAAGCATTGGGCCCTGGGACCCATCCCGCCGGATGTGGTGAAGACGAGGGGGTTGAAGCTGCCCTGATCCACATGTTGGATTCTTTCACCGTATGCCCTTGTCTTCTCCTGCTCGTTCCTGTGGTGGGCGGCTTGCAGGGGCAGCTCAGGGTGACAGGCAGCCATTGGGTCGAATACGCGGATGTCCATGAACGCCCGCTGTCCCCGCACCAAGAATCCGCGGGCACTTACATCAACCCGTGCCTCCTGTGAGGTATTGGCTGTCCTGTACCGAAGGTGTTCACCGTCCAGGGGAAGCAGTGCCGGCTCGGTAGTGACGTCTTGGCATACCTCCCCGAGCATGCTGGCTGTCAGATCCCTCACTTCATCGTGTCGAATACAGACGAAGCCTCCTTTTTTACATGTCATGGTGTGGGTGACATCATTTGGTGATCCACATGCACAGAGATCAGGCAGTCCCTCAATCGGCCAGCCATATCTCAGAGCAATGGCGTCGACAATTCTTGTTTGTTGAGGCTGAGCCCTTTGCTCTGATTGGAAATGACGTTAGCCAGTTAGAGGCGCCTGCCTCCTGTGCTGTGTGTATTTTTCTACCCATTTATGTGGACAGGTGGTGTGTAAGACGGTCCAGCTCGTCTTTTTGGGCCTGTTGCCTTTCTTCTACTTCTACTACTACTACTACTTCTACTACTACTACTACACTTACCACCACCACTACTACTACAACTATTACTACTACTACTACATAAATGATACCTCCACCCATTTTTATTTTCCCGACACATAATCATGGAGGGCTCCATAGTTTGGAGGTCATTAGCCCCAACTCTGTTCGCTAATGACTGTGGCATCCAACCATATCACTAATACTACCTGATACTAAATCACCTATCATCTATTACGTCTAGATCCCCCTTTCCTTCCCTACTCAAGTCACTCCCGACCCACCCTAATGTCACACTCCACCACTGTGGCTTCATAGTCCATATTGGAGATGTTGGTGGCTTTTGGGCCAGAGTGTCTGGTGCCCCTGAGACATAGGATGGCCGACCTGAGCAGGGAGAACGAGAGGCGACACCTCATCCAGGCGACAACGTGACTCCTTGGCTGATGCTTCTTTTCTGAGATTAGTTCCGCGAGGCGTGCGTAGAAGCATTACTACTACTATTACCACTACTATTACTACTACTACTACTGCTACCACCACAACCACTACTACTACTACTATTACTACTACTACTACTACTACTACTACTACCACTACAACCACTACCACTACTACTACTGTTACTACAACCACCACTACATCTAAACCGTCAATAACAATGAAAACCTATCTTCAGCATGACATTCGAACTCTCACCTCCGTATAGAAGAAACACAATGTCATATTCTTCAACGTATAAAAAAAAATAAAGTGCTGGCGTTACGTAAATCCCAGACCAGCGACCAGTGTCTCCTTAGCCTTCACTGCCCCTGTTACCCCGTCAACTACAGATACTCCCACGGGCTCCAGGACGCCAATTAGAACATACAAGTCTGGGCAGCAGTTTGGTGGGGCGGCCATTGCGGTGCCTGGCATGGAGAAGGATGGGGGAATAATGTAGATGAAAGCAATTAAGAATAAGAAATGGCTGGCTATCGTAGTGGCTAGCTGGCTGTGTGGTTAGGTTGGTGGGTGGGTGGTTGAGTAGCTGCTTGGGGGTATGGTTGGCTGGCTAACTGGTAGGCTGATTGGCAGAGTGATTGACTGACTGCCTGGATGATTGAGTGGCTGACTGTTCGGTTGAGTAGTAGGCGTATTAACGATATTGCAGGCTGACTAATTGTTAGACTGATTGGTAGAGTGACACACTCTCTCTCTTGACCTACTTTTCCACTTCCAAATATTCTCTTTATCTCATTTTTCTTCTTCGTTCTTCTTGTTCCTCCGCCTTCTCCTGCTTCTATTCCCTCTTCTTCTTTTCATCATTTTACTACATTTATTTGTCCTCCTCCTCCACCTTTCCTCCTCCTCCTCCTCTTCCTTTTCCTCCATTACATGCAATAATACTAAAGAATAAACTCTCGTATTTCAGAATTAAAACGCCACTCGAATTCCTTGTGTCATGTAAAGAAGATGTAGATGAGAGAGAGAGAGAGAGAGAGAGAGAGAGAGAGAGAGAGAGAGAGAGAGAGAGAGAGAGAGAGAGAGAGAGAGAGAGAGAGAGAGAGAGAGAGAGAGAGAGAGAGAGAGAGAGAGAGAGAGAGAGAGAGAGAGAGAGAGAGAGAGAGAGAGAGAGAGAGAGAGAGAGAGAGAGAGAGAGAGAGAGAGAGAGAGAGAGAGAGAGAGAGAGAGAGAGAGAGAGAGAGAGAGAGAGAGAGAGCAATCAAGAGGGAAATCCTGCTAAATCGTGTGACAGAGACAGTATCATCGAGGAGGTGCCAACAGCCTCTCTCTCTCTTTGTAGTGACCCAAAACTTCTCGGATTGGAGTTGTAATGCGTCCCCTAAGCCGACCTTGTAGTGACCCAAAACCTCTCGGATTGGACTTGTAATACGGCCCTAAACCGACCTTGTAGTGACCCAAAACTTCGGATTGGACTTGTAATGCGTCCCTAAACCGACCTTTGTAGTGACCCAAAACCTCTCGGATTGGACTTGTAATACGTCCCCTAAACCGATCTTTGTAGTGACCCAAAACTTATAGGATTGGACTTGTAATACGTCCCCTAAACCGACCTTTGTAGTGACCCAAAACTTCTCGGATTGACTTGTAATACGGCCCTAAACCGACCTTTGTAGTGACCCGAAGCTTTGGATTAGACTTGTAATGCGGCCCCTAAACCGACCTTTGTAGTGACCCGAAACCTCTCGGATTGGACTTGTAATACGGCCCCTAAACCGACCTTTGTAGTGACCCAAAACTTCTCGGATTGGACTTGTAATGCGGCCCTTAACTGACCTTTTGTAGTGACCCGAAACTTCGGATTGACTTGTAATACGGCCCCTAAGCCGACCTTTGTAGTGACCCAAAACTTCTCGGATTGCACTTGTAATGCGGTCCCTTAACCGACCTTTGTAGTGACCCGAAACTTCTCGGATTGGACTTGTAATGCGTCCCTAAGCCGACCTTTGTAGTGACCAAATACTTATCGGATTGGACTTGAAATACGTCCCCTAAACAGACCTTTGTAGTGACCCAAAACTTGGATTGACTTGTAATGCGTCCCCTAAGCCGACCTTTGTAGTGACCCAAAACTTCTCGGAATGGACTTGTAATTCGGCCCCTAAACCGACCTTTGTAGTGACCCGAAACTTCTCGGATTTGACTTGTAATGCGGCCCCTAAACCGACCTTTGTAGTGACCCGAAACCTCGGATTGACTTGTAATACGGCCCTAAACCGACCTTTGTAGTGACCCAAAACTTCTCGGATTGGACTTGTAATGCGGCCCTATACCGACCTTTGTAGTGACCCCAAACTTCTCGGATTGACTTGTAATGCGGCCCTAAACCGACCTTTGTAGTGACCCAAAACTTCGGATTGACTTGTAATACGGCCCTAAACCGACCTTTGTAGTGACCTGAAACTTCTCGGATTGGATTTGTAATGCGGCCCTAAACCGACCTTTGTAGTGACCCGAAACTTCTAGGATTGGACTTTTAATGCGGCCCCTAGACAGACCTTTGTAGTGACCCGAAACTTCGGATTGACTTGTAATGCGGCCCTAAACCGACCTTTTATAGTGACCCGAAACTTCGATTGACTTTAATGCGGCCCTAAACCGACCTTTGTAGTGACCCGAAACTTCTCGGATTGGAGTTGTAATGCGTTCCCAAACCGACCTTTGTAGTGACCCGAAACTTCGGATTGACTTGTAATGCGGTCCCTTAACCGACCTTTGTAGTGACCCGAAACTTCTCGGATTAGACTTGTAATGCGGCCCCTAAACCGACCTTTGTAGTGACCCGAAACTTATCGGATTGACTTGTAATGCGGCCCCTAGACCGACCTTTTGTAGTGACCCGAAACTTCTCGGATTGGACTTGTAATGCGGCCCCTAAACCTTTGTAGTGACCCGAAACTTCTCGGATTGGACTTGTACGGCTCCCTAAACCGACCTTGTAGTGACCCGAAACTTCTCGGATTGGACTTGTAATGGCCCCTTAACCGACCTTTGTAGTGACCCGAAACTTCGGATTGGACTTGTAATGTGGCCCCTAAACCGACCTTGTAGTGACCCGAAACTTCGGATTGACTTGTAATGCGGCCCCTTAACCGACCTTTGTAGTGACCCGAAACTTTTAGGATTGACTTGTAATGCGGCCCTAAACCGACCTTTGTAGTGACCCGAAACTTCGGATTGGACTTGTAATGCGGCCCCTAAACCGACCTTTGTAGTGACCCGAAACTTCTCGGATTGATTTGTAATGCGGCCCCAAACCGGCCTTTGTAGTGACCCAAAACTTCGGATTGACTTGTAATGCGGCCCCTAATCCGACCTTTGTAGTGACCCGAAACTTCGGATTGACTTGTAATGCGGCCCCTAAACTGACCTTTGTAGTGACCCGAAACTTCGGATTGGACTTGTAATGCGGCCCTTAAACCGACCTTGTAGTGACCCGAAACTTCGGATTGGACTTGTAATGCGGCTCAAAGAGAGAAGAAAATTACCACTGTTTGTTTTACTTATATACGAGAAATAATATTCGTCTGGTGGTGAATGTCGTTAGTTTGTGTGGTTTTTGTTATTCTTTTTTAGACATACACGAGTTTGTTTTGATTTGTTTGATCTATTAAGAGAATAAATACTATAGTTCGTTTTATTTTGTTTACTTACGAATGAGAAATAATATTCTTCTAGTGGTGAGTGTCGGTAGTTTGTGCTGTCATTGTCATTGTTATTCCTTTTTTTTTTTTTTTTTGGTTTATAAAGAGAAGAAATATTCGAGTGTTCTCTTTTTTCACTTTTAAAGGAGAAACTTGTCTGTCTGGTGGTGAATGTTATTACTCTGTGTTGTTATTGTTATTTAATTTTAGATATACACGAGGGTTTGATTTTTCTTTCTGCTTCATATATAAAGATAAGAAAAATATTAGTTATGTTTCTTTAATTTTACATATAAACAAGAAATTATATTCGTCTCGTGGTGCACATTGATGGTGTGTGTTTTTATTTTGATTCTTGTTAAATATACACGAGGTTTTGTTTTATTCTGTTTGGTTTATACAGAAAAGAAATTCGATTTTTTTTTTTTCACTTTTAAGGAGAAACTCGTCTGTCTGGCGGGTGAATGTTGTTACTGTTATTCCTTTTTAGAAACACACGAGTTTGTTTTTCGGTTTGATTTATAAGGAAAAGAAATATTCGATTTTCTCTCTTTCCTTATTAGCGAGAAACGATCGTGTGCGGTGTATGTCGTTAGTCTGTATGATTGTTGTCCCTATTTAGATATACACGAGTCATTAATTTTTGCCTGTTTGATGTATAACTCAGAGAAATATCCAAGTTTTTTTATTCTACTTTTTGTAGTATTATCGACCCCCTTAAAGAACTATACGAATTTCTTTAGATTTTCGATTTTTAAAGATGAGAAATACTGGAGTTTTTTTTTTTCTTCCGTTTGGCAGATCTTTTGACAAACGTTTCTCCGTTGGCTTGGTTCCTCTCATTCATTTTCCGTGCGGCCGAGACTCAGACGGAAGGTAAGATATTATTATACAGTTGAGGAGAGGAGTAGAAAGGCGCGTGCGTGCGTGTGTGTTTTCTTAAGCCCCGCCTCGGTGAATATATGAATAAAACGAATTTGGAAACGAACGAAAGACTGACTCGCTTCTCTTCTCTTTTCGTTTCGTTTCGTCTCGTCCAATCTTTAAAGAAACTGGGAGGAGAAGAAAACGGGGAGAAGAAAATTGAAAAAAACGGAAATAAAATAAATATGGAAAAGAGAAGAAAAAAACAGGAAAAAACAGGGAAGTGAAAAAAACTGGGAAATGAAAAAAACACGGAAAAAAAATGGGAAAGGAGAAAAAAACAGTCAAAATTAAAAAAATAGGGAGAGGAGAAAAAACGGAAAAGAAAAACATGAAAAAAACAGGGAAAGGACAAAAAAACATGGAGAAGCCTAACACAGGGAAAAAAACAGGGAAAAGAAAAAAAAAACACGTAAAAACAGGGAAAGGAGAAAAAAACATGGAAAAGAAAAAAACATGTAAAAACAGGGAAAGGAAAAAAAAAACAGGGAAAAACAGGGAAAGGAGAAAAAAACAGGGAAAAGAAAAAAACACGGAAACACATGGAGAGGAGAAACAAAACAGGTAAAAGAAAAACACACTTAAAAACACACGGACAGGAACACCACAGGGAAAAACAAGGACAGGAAAAAACACAGGAAAAAAATAAAAACACGGAAAAACAGGGAATGGATAAAAACAGGAAAAGAAAAACACGGAAAACAGTGAAAGGAGAAAAAACAGGGAAAATAAAAACACAGAGAAAAACAAGGATAGGAGAAAAAACAAGGAAAATAGAAACAAAAGAACAGGGAAAGGAAGGAGAAAAAAACAGGGAAAATATAAACACAGGGAAAAGAACAAATCGGGGAAAATAAAACAAACAGGAAAAAGCAAAAAAGGGAAAAAAAATTGAAAAGAAAAAAATGGAAAAAAAAAACCCACATTCGATTCTGATGACTCAAGGAATTTATTTATTTTTCTCAGTTTGAGAATTTCTTAGAAACGAAGTATTTTTTAAGGTCGAGTTTTGTGTTATTTTTTGTTACTGAAAGCTAGTCCAATTTTTCTTTGTTATTGTTGCTTGTTAGTCGTGAAAGGTAGGTAAATTTTTTATTCTAATTCATTCACTTCTGTCTTACCTTGACTTTTATCTTTATCTTTTATTTTATCTTTTATATCTCATTCCTTTCGTAACTTTTTATACTTTCTTTGCTTCTTATCTTTTTTCTTTACAATTTTTACACCTTTCCGTAAGTTCATCTGTTCTGTGCATCTTACCTTTCAGTTCCTCTATTTTTCCACTCCTTTCGCAATTTTCTTTGATAATTTCTTTTTTTCCCACTTTCGTAACCTGATCTAGTTAACTTGCTCCATCTAATCATTCATAGCTTTATTATCTTTTGACACACCATTCGTACCTTTTTTTCTCCTAATTTCTTTCGACATTATTGGTTTTTGGGGTCCTTTTTTTTTCCCTTTCTTGGGGTCCTTTGGCACCTTCGGGTCCTGGCTTTGGCGGTAGTGGGTCTGTTATTAATTTGATGATGGTGATGATGATGATGAAGAAGAGAAGGAGGAGGAGGAAGAGGATGAGGAAGAGGAAGAATACGAATAGAAGGAAGATGATGAGGAAGAGGAAGAAGAAGAGAAAGAAAATGAGAGAAAATAAGGAAAAGAATAAGAATAAGAATAAAAGGCAGAAAAGGAAGAAGAATAGAAAGAAGAAAAGAAAGAAGAAGAGAAAGAAAAAGAGAAAGAAAAAGAGAAAGAAAAAGAGAAAGAAGAAGAGAAATAAGAATTAGAAAGGAGAAGAGGAGGAAGAAGAGAAAGAAGAAGAGAAAGAAGAAGATAAAGGAGAAGAGAAAGGAGAAGAGAAAGGAGAAGAGAAAGGAGAAGAGAAAGGAGATGAGAAAAGAGAAGAGGAAGGAGAAGAGAAAGGAGAAGAGGAAGAAGAAGAGAAAGAAGAAGAGAAAGAAGAAAAGAAAGAAGAAGAGAAAAAAGAAGAGAAAGGGGAAGAGGAAGAAGAAGAGAGGAAGAAGAAGAGAGAAAGAAGAAGAGAAAGAAGAAAAGAAAGAAGAAGAGAAAGGAGAAGAGGAAGGAGAAGAGAAAGGAGAAGAGAAAGGAGAAGAAGAAGAGGAGAAAGAAGAAGAGAAAGGAGAAGAGAAAGGAGAAGAGAAAGGAGAAGAGAAAGGAGAAGAGAAAGAAGAAGAGAAAGGAGAAGAGAAAGGAGAAGAGAAAGAAGAAGAGAAAAAAGAAGAGAAAAAAGAGAAAGGAGAAGAGAAAGAAGAAGAGAAAGGAGAAGAGAAAGGAGAAGAGAAAGGAGAAGAGAAAGAAGAAGAGAAAGGAGAAGAGAAAGGAGAAGAGAAAAAAGAGAAAGGAGAAGAGGAAAAAGAAGAGAAAGGAGAAGAGAAAGGAGAAGAGAAAGGAGAAGAGGAAGGAGAGAAAGAATAAGAGAAAGGAGAAGAGAATGGAGAAGAGAAAGGAGAAGAGGAAGGAGAAGAGAAAGGAGAAGAGAAAGGAGAAGAGAATGGAGAAGAGGAAGGAGAAGAGAAAGGAGAAGAGAAAGGAGAAGAGAAAGGAGATAAAGAAGAAGAGAAAGGAGAAGAGAAAGGAGAAGAGAAAGGAGAAGAGGAAGGAGATAAAGAAGAAGAGAAAGGAGAAGAGAAAGGAGAAGAGAAAGGAGAAGAGAAAGGAGAAGAGGAAGGAGATAAAGAAGAAGAGAAAGGAGAAGAGAAAGGAGATAAAGAAGAAGAGAAAGGAGAAGAGAAAGGAGAAGAGAAAGGAGAAGAGAAAGAAGAGAAAGAAGAAGAGAAAGGAGAAGAGGAAGGAGAAGAGAAAGGAGAAGAGAAAGAAGAAAAAGAAGAAGAGAAAGAAGAAGAAAAAGGAGAAAAGAAAGGAGAAGAGAAAGGAGGAGAGAAAGGAGAGAAAGAAGAAGAGAAAGGAGAAGAGGAAGGAGAAGAAAAAGGAGAAGAGAAAGGAGAGAAAGAAGAAGAGAAATTAAAAGAAGAAGGAGAAGACGAAGAAGAAGAGAAAGAAGAGGAGAAAAGAAGAAGGGAAAGAAGAGAAAGAAGAGAAAGAAGAAGAGAAAAGAGAAGAGGAAGGACAAGACGAAGAAGAAGAGAAAGAAGAGAAAGAAGAAGAGAAAGGAGAAGAGGAAGGAGAAGACGAAGAAGAAGAGAAAGAAGAGAAAGAAGAAGAGAAAGGAGAAGAGGAAGGAGAAGACGAAGAAGAAGAGAAAGAAGAAAAAGAAGAAGAGAAAGGAGAAGAGGAAGGAGAAGACGAAGAATAAGAGAAAGAAGAGGAGAAGAGAAGAAGAGAAAGGAGAAGAGGAAGGAGGAGACGAAGAAGAAGAGAAAGAAGAGGAGAAAAGAAGAAGAGAAAGAAGAAGAGAAAGAAAAAGAAAGAAAAAAATGGAAAGGAAGGGAGAAAGATGTGAAAAAAAAAGTGAAAAAGATGAGAAAAAAGAAGCAAAAAAAGAAGAGAAAAAGAAGAGAAAGAAGAGAAAAAAAGAAGGGAAAAAAGAAGAGACAGAAGAAGAGAAAGAAGCAGGGAGAGAAGAAGGGAAAGAAGAAGAGAAGAAATAAGAGAAAATGAGAAAAAGGAGAAAAAGAGAAAAAAAATAGAGGGGGAGGAATAATAAGAAAAATAATAAGAGGAAGAAGAGGATGGTGGTGATGGTTGTGGTGGTGGTGGTGGTTGTGGTGATGATTTTGGTGGAGGTGATGAGGCTTAATTAGGAACGGCATTCCACCACCACCACCACCACCACCACCACCACAATAATTATCGCCAGGTAATTAGGAGGTGAATTGTGGCTGAATCAAAAGACAGGTGTGCTAATTAACGCCTCAATATACCTGCCTTATCTTGCCTTATGATTACTTTCTCTCTCACTTTCTCTCACTTTCACTTTCTCTTCCTTTATTCTTTTTTCTGTCACTCTCTTTTTCATTTTCTCTTTTTTTCTTCGTTTCACGAGCCTTTTCTTTTTCTCTGTTTTCTTATCTCTTTCATTTTTCTTTTTTTCTTCTTTCGTGTTTTCTTTCTTTCTCTTTTTCTCTAATTTTTGCTTTCTCTTTATTATTCCATCACTTTCATTTTCTCTCATTTTCTCCTTTCTTCTTTTCTTTCTCTTTCTTTTTTATTCATCCCTTTCATATTCACTTCTATTTTTTTGCTTGTTTTTTTTGTTTTTTTCATTCTCTTTTATTTTAGATCACTTTCATTTTTACTTTTCACTTTCTTTTTTTCTATTTCTTTTCCATTCCTTTTCTCTCTCTCTCTCTCTCTCTTCGTTGGTCGAGTTTTAATCCTCTTAGGGACAGGAAAATATGTTGATGGTTAATAAGGATATTGAGGAGGAGGAGGATAAGGAGGAGGAGCTGGTTGAGGAAGATGAGGAGGAGGTGGAGGAGGAGGAGGGTTTTAATGTATATGACTTTTCCTTTTCTTTTTTCTCTTTTTTTTGTTTTGTTTTTGTTTGAAGTGTTGCAACTTTTTGACTTGTATTTTTTTTTTCCATATTTTTCTTGTGTATTTCTTAGTCCTTGTTCTTCTCTTCCTCGTTTTCTACCTTCTCCTCCTCTTCCTCTTCTGCCTGTTTTTTTCTCCTTTAGCAACACCTCTCATTTCTCTTCTTATTCCTCGTCCACTTATACTTTCTTGTCTTTTTCATTCTCCTTCTCCTCCTCGTCCTTCTCCTCATTATCTTCCAACTCCTCCGTCCACACCTCTAGTTCCTCTTTTTTTCTCCTATTCCACTTCTTTCTTCTCCATCGCCTCTTATTCCTTCTTCTTCTCCTTCATTTATTCCTCATCTTTGTTCTCGTATCACTATTTTAATCCCTCTTCGTCTTCCATCACCTCCTCCTCCTCCTCATCATCATCATCTCCTTCTCATTACGCGGCTAGACTTGGAAGACTTAGTGAGCAGGTGTCACTTTTCAGAGCATAAAACAGCGAGCCCCGACAGAGAACGTCACGTAAACAATCAAAGGACCACCAGCCAATCCTACCATGACCATATAAGCCCGTGTTATGTAAACGCCCGCAGCATTCGCAATAAATTCACAGACCTGAGGAACTTGCTGCAACGGAAAACTTCCACATTATCGCCGTCGCGGAGTCATGGTTAAATACAAATAACAGAGATTTTAAATGACTATTGCTTAAATGACACTCTCATAAGCAGGTCTGGGTGCGAGAGGGATTTAGGGGTCTTAGTGAGCTCTGATCTCCGTCCAAGGGCACAATGCATTCAAGCTAGAAATCGAGCTAATAGGGTACTGGGATTTATTTCAAGGAGCGTAAGCAACAGAAGCTCCGAGGTCTTCCTCAAACTATATTTAGCATTAGCTAGACCTCATCTTGACTATGCAGTTCAGTTCTGGTCACCTTACTATATAATGGATATCAAAATGTTAGAATCGGTGCAGAGGAGGATGACTAAGATGATTAAGGGGTTGAGAAACTCACACGAGGAAAGACTCAAACAGTTAAACTTGCATTCTCTAGAAAGGCGAAGGGTGCGTGGAGACATGATCGAGGTTTATAAATGGATGAAGGGCTTTAATAAGGGAGACATTCATAAGGTTTTGTAGGTAAGAGAACCGGGTAGGACACGAAGTAATGGATTTAAACTGGATAAATTCAGATTCAACAGGGACATAGGCAAAAATTGGTTTACTAACAGGGTGGTGGATGAGTGGAAAAAGCTTAGCAGTCATGTGGTGAGTGCCAATACAATTGTCACATTCAAAAATAGACTAGATAAAATCATGGACAGCGATTATTAGGTGGGGGTAGATACACGGGAGCTTAGGGTCAAAGGAGTTGCTTCGTATAGGGCCTACCGGCCTCTTGTAGACTCCTGCGTTCTTATGTTCTTATGTACTTATGATATTTTATTGCGGAATTTAGCTTACCCGGCTATTCATTTTTTTTTTTGCGACAGAGAAAACAGAGTTGGTGGTAGCGTCGTCTTATATATTCGTGCTGGTTTAAATCCACGTGTTATCAAAGTCGAAAGAATAAATAATATATACACCGTTTTCGTAGAGATTAAAAAACGTTCAAGTAAACTAGTTATTGGCATTGTTTATAGACCTCCAAACCAAGCAATGCAAATAGACAGAAAACTGTTCGAACAAATTTCTAACATGCAATCAATTTGAAGCTGTAATTATGGGAGACTTTGACTACCATTTAAGAGTTGGGGAGACACATTAAATGTACACTGGGTCACGATCTATACAGTAACTTATTAGAAAGTGCGTTTTATCAGCATGTGCATAATCCAACTCATGAAAATAACATCCTCGATCTAGTTCTCACAGAATTCAGCGACAGCGATCATCGAATGATTTCGTTTAAGATAAAAATCAAAGAGAACATGAAAACGAGTGAAGAAAGAATACCTGATTACCGACGTGCGGATTTTGACAGACTAAGAAATTTAATAGCGAATGCAGACTGGAGCGAAATTTCTGCAGCCTCAGATATAAATAAAACTTGGGAAACATTCACAGAAACTTTAAGTAGAGCCGTGAATTTATGCGTACCATTCCGTTAAAGACGACCAACAGCCAACTGGAGGCCTAAGTGGTGGAACAATCAACTCAAACGCCAAATTGAGAATAAAAATCGAGCGCGTCGCAAGTACTTGATTAAAAATAATTAAATAGACAAAACTGAATTCCAAAGATTAGACCGAGAAACAAAGAGAATCATACGTCTCAATAAAAGAAACCTAGAGCTTCATATTGCAAGCGCAAGAAAAACAAATCCTAAAGAATTTTTTGCCTACGTAAGAAACAAAAAAGGTCTCACCCCAGTATTGGTCTGTAAAGGGAAGACAACTATTAACTCTTCGACTCCAACATAGCTCCGGAACACCTCACTCGACCTACACTCATCCCGAGCGAGGCTTCACACTACCCGCAGCGGAACGCCTCGAACGCCCTGCCCGAGCTCCACCGGCGCGAGTGGGGGCCCTGACGTCAGCAGCCGAAGCAACCTCGGACGTTGGTGCGCTGAGGACGGGAGACGACTCCAGGACTCGGTCGAGCCAGCTCGCCAGGGCACTGGCTCCTTCACCACCTAACGAGTTCTCCACCTGACGAGGCTGCCGCGTTACGCCCGGCCCGGCACTGCCCTCCATCACTCAGCCGTAGCACCGCCTCGGTCTACCCGGGAAGACGCTGTTGGCCCCGAGACCGAATACCTGGGCCGCCCTGCTGGCCTTACCACGCCGGCCTGTCTACCTGTCTTCCGTGGGGCTGTATGAGCGGCCTCACCACGCCGGCCGTCCTACCTGTCTCCCGCGGGCTGTGTGAGCGGCCTTACCACACCGGCCGTCCTACCTGTCTCCCGTGGGCTGTGCGAGCTGAAGTGCATATTAAAGACGGAGTTAACATCTTGCGTATCGCTTCTCCTGACTACACTGTGAAAGGGGGGGGAGCAAAACACCTGGCTCAGGAGGAAAACTGTTAGCCCGGAACAGCCTTGGGCCCCTGCAGTATCGTTTCCTTCACATGGCCCAATAGCAACTGTAAATGGCGAATCCATGAATGATGATAAAGAAATCGCTAACATATTGAATGATTTTTTTGCCTCCGTTTTTACAGAAGAAATCTTATCCGAAAGGCAACCGGAAGCCCCAAGATATATTGATGACACATCATTGAGTATTATTAGCGACATTGTAGAAAGTGATATAGTACAAATTATCGATAATACTAAAGTAAAAAAAAAAGCCCGGCCCAGATAAAATATCCCCGCGTATTCCTTAAGAGGCAAAACATCAGATCAGCAAGCCCCTCTTGAACATATTCTCAAAGTCACTAAACACAGGAAAAGTACCACTAGAATGGAAACTCGCTAACGTAACTCCTATCTTTAAAAAAGGCGACAAGTCACAACCAGGTAATTATCGACCGATCAGTCTAACGTCAATCGTGTGCAAAAATTTTAGAGACAGTCATTCGCGAAAAAATGCATTTTTTTTTTTAAGATAAGAGACTAATTAAGGATTCGCAAAATGGTTTTCGAAACAAACGTTCCTGTTTGACTTACCTTCTCGATTTCTTCAAATACATCTTTCATGTGTACGATGAAAGTCAATCAGTAGACATTGTATATTTGGACTTTCAGAAAACATTTGACAAAGTCCCTCACAACCGTCTCCTTAGTACATTGCAAGCTCACGGTATAACTGGTAATATTCATAAGTGGCTCAGAGACTGGCTTACCGACCGTAAACAGAGAGTTGTTATGAATGGTATAGCTACTTTTACGCCTGTTTCAAAGCCGCTGGTGTGTGCGTTACCTAATCTACAGAGAGACTGTAAAAGAGGTTGAAGTGAATTGTTCCATATTCCTAAACGTCTCGGCTCAGATTAGGACTATTTTCCAAGCCCACAGAAAAGATTAACTGGGTTTTCACGGGGGTGTCCCGTTGAGGGTGCAGAGGTCGTGTATGACAGTCACCGGGATCACGAAACAGTCTGTGAAAAACCCTGAAACTTCTACGAGAGGCTTTTAAACAGGCGAACCGAGGCGCCGACGGGTTAAGGATACGTGCCGTGCAGCCTTACTGACCCATCCCTGCAGCACTGTGTGTGTGTCTGTTTACAGCTGACGGTGTGTGTGTGTGTGTGTGTCATTGTGTGCTCTAATCTCTATGCCTACCCATTTCCCTGCAGTATAGATGTATTTACACATTTCGGAGAGTAGAAACCAGTCTTGCTAATCACTTTATCCGCTTGGCGTCTGTTTCAAGCGTCTGGCCCTCAGTTCTCTTGTTTGATAAGCCTCTCGTACTTACAAGTTGCTGGGCTTTCCGTGGACTGTTTTGTGATGCTGGTGATAGGTTTACAAGACCTCTGCTGCACCCTGAACTGGAAAACCACCCATGAAAGCCCGGTTAATCCTCTCTGTGGAAGTAGTAATGGCAGCCCGATACTGTTAAAAATAAGGCCCTCAGACTTGCTCATGACTTACGCATCTTGATCGGGAAAATCGCGCATGATCATCCAGTTCATCTTCCCTGCGGCCTTGGGAAATAGTCGCCATGGGGGCTGATACGTTCAAGAGTTTGGGGTCAATATTTCGTCGCCCAAGCACGCACACGTTTGCCAAGGCTTCCGTAGGAGTTGTGGGCATTTCCCGGGGTAGTTTCATGACCCTGGTGGTAGTCTGACCCTTCTTTTGTTCCATCAGCCTAAACGAACACTCATTAGAGCCCGACATGTCATATTTGGGCCTGGAAAAAGTTGATGTGAGAGGCGGAAGCGTCTGACAATGGCGACCTGAGTCTCGTATTCTTAACGCTTTCCACCTCACAACAAACGTTTACAAAGGCCACGAAGGCGAGTAATCGAGTTTTCAGGAGTATTTTCAAGATCCCATCACAGAGGCTTCGTCAGACTACCGCCAGAGCCGTAAACTACCCCTGGACGCGCCCACCACTCCACGACAGCCTTGCCCAGTGTGTGTGCCTGGACGCCGAAAGGTTTACCAACATGACCCCCGAAGTAACCGGTGACGCGGGATTCAGGGCGCCGCGACTGGCTCGGGTCCCGCATGCATGGCAGAGTTTAAAGGCCCATCATTCATCCCTACGCCGCCCTCAAGGTCACGCTGGCCTTAGCCCCCCCGGCACACGATAGAAAACGGGTTTTTTTGTAAGGCAGACTCCGGGATTTGATGGCGCTCCCTGCTGGATTGACTGACTTGGTTTAAGAATGGCTGATTGAATGCCTTGACTGACTGACTGACTTATCTTGACTAGCTGACCATGCTGATGTAAGTGACTGACTGACCGACTGACTCGCTGGCTGTGTGGCTACGAAAATAACTAACTGATTGCCTGACTGACTAAATGACTAAATGACTAACTGACTGACTGACTGACTGACTAGCTGTCTGACTACCTACGTAACTGTCTGACTGCCAGACTAACTAATGCATAAATGACTGACTGATTTGGCTGACTGACTGACTGACTGACTGACTGACTCTGTGGCTACGTAAAAACAATGATTGATTTCCTGACTGACTAAATGACTGACTGACTGAATGAATGAATAGCTACCACACTGACTGAATGAATGAGTGAATGGTTAACTATCTAACTGACTGGCTATCTGCCTAACTGAGTGACTGACTGACTGACTGACTAACGGACTGAGAGAGAGAGAGAGAGAGAGAGAGAGAGAGAGAGAGAGAGAGAGAGAGAGAGAGAGAGAGAGAGAGAGAGAGAGAGAGTTACTACGTACGAAAGAATAAAAAGGGAGCTAAATTTTAAGAAGAGCAAATCGAGATAATTAATGAAAAAATACCGAAAAGTAATACAAAGACAGCATCACGCTATTGATTTTCCGTCCCTTGTAGTTTCTAATGACATTATTAAAATTTTGTCCATGTGTAAATATGACAATGACAACAAAACAGCAGGAAATGATAATACCTATACTACAACAGTAATATCAGCAACAACTATTGCTACGATAACAACTATTACTACTAACACCGCTATTGCTACTACTACTCTCTCCCCTACTACTTCTATTACTACTACTTTCACTCCTACATTTACTATTACTATTACTACTACTGTTACTACTACTACGACTACTACTACTACTACACTAACTACTAATATTACTACTACTACTACTAATACTACAGTATAATACAGGCCTCCATCTATTAAAGTTGCGTTGTGAGCGGTATATTCTCTCATATCCTTTCACAAAGCAATTCATTGGCCCCACCTAGCCAATGACTGTGGCCGACAACCACCTTTATTTAATATTACAAACCTTACTAAACATACTATTTTAGGCTAACAGAGCTTGTGGTTGATACGATTATCAACCACCGTCGCCTCAAAGTCCAGGTCAACAATGCGGGTGGTTTGGGTGCAGGTGACCTGGTTCCTCTCAGGCAGACCATGGCTGACCCCAGGAGGGAGAAGGACAGCCAGCATCTCATCGAGGCGACCACACTGCTTCTTGGCTGCTGTTTCTTATCCGCCAGTGTTTCGGCGAGTCTTGCGTGAAGCTCTGCGCCCTTGGTCCCATCCCCTGCCGTCGTGAATGCTACCGGGGTGAAGGAGCCCTGGTCCACATTCTGTATTATTTCTTCATATGCTCTGTTCTTCTCTTGATCGTTTCTTCTGTGGGCTGCATCAAGGGTCAGGTCTCTGTGGCAATGGGCCATGGGATCAAAGATCCTTATGTCAAAATATGCCCTTTGTCCACGAGTCCAAAACCCTCTGGCGCTAACATCCACTCGTGATTCGTTCTAAACATTAGCGGTGCGTCTGGCGAGGTGTTCGCCTTGCAGAGGGAGCAGCATGGGTTCCACAGTCACGTCGTGGCAGACTTCTTTCAGCATTTGAGCTGTTACGTCTCTTACTTCATCATGTCTCATGCAGACGAAACCTCCTCTCTTGCATGTCATGGCATGAGTTTGGTTGAAGGGTGAGCCACAGTTACACATGTTTGGGAGCCCATCCACTGGTCAGCCATACCTGAGGACAAGGGCATCAGTTAATTCTTTTTTGTTTAAGTTGAAGCCTTTTGCCCTGATAGGTAGTGTGGTTAGCCAGTTTGAAGCGCCCACTTCCTGTGCAATATCTGTCCTCCTTGTGTCTTCTGGGAGTTCTCTCATTAGGTCACTCAGTGTATCTCTGTTTTTCTTCTTTGTTTATGGAGATTTCATTCCTTAGTGACCTAATAGCTTGAGTTGTCTTCTCCTCTTTCATTTGATTGGTAATATATCCGGTCAAAGAGGCTGTGATTCGGATTGAGTTCCCGAATTCAGACTCAGCCAGATTTTGCGGGTTGGTGATGCCGAGCCCACCCATTCTTGGCGGCAACTCCAGCAATCTTCTCTCCTGGTCACTGGGACATCTCCCATTTGCTATCGCCGGTATGAAGATGTTTCTGATAGCATCTTCCAGAGAATAACGGTGCAACATCAAGAACTGTCCTCATGAGGTAGTTCCATTTATATGACACCGTCGTAAATGCTGCGTTGGCTGCCTGCGGTTCTGTTTTGGCGATCTCGCCTGGCCTCTGCAGTTCTGACTCCAGCGCTTTACAGCTGTTTTCACAATCGGTTCTGTATTCAGCTGTTCCAATGATTGTCCTGAGGTGTCTTTCGCCAGTCACCGACAGTTTCACGTTACTTCCTGAATGCTGTTTGGCCCGATCGTATGCCTCTGGTTTCAATCGCCACAGACTTCGTGGCGTTGGGACGGTACCCTATTTTAGGCCGTGCTCATTGACGAGGTCCCACCATTTCTGAGGTCTGCAGACCTTCCTACCCTGTGAGGTCATCCGCATACGCCACCTGTTTGACGTTGGTGTTTTATTGGCGGATGATGTCCTGCAGTCATCATTCCCAGGGCAAACATTGCCATGGCCACTGGGTCCCCTGGGTGGTGCCCTGAGATTGTATGGCTACCGGGTCTCCAAGTCGATGGTCATTATGACTGCTAATGAACAGTCTGGCAGGTTCCTTGTATGTATTTTCAATATTGAGCGAATATAGGGCACTTGATTTTGCTGTTGTGCAGTGTTGTTTCCCTATTGATATTGTTGAACGCATTTGCAGCGTCCACCATCAGCACCGCCTCGCATTTTGGGTCTTCGAACATTTTCCTGACGGCGTGAATGGCAGCTTCACCCAGCCTGCTGACCCGCACACACTTGGGTTTCCACCGCCTTCCTCACGTCGTCCTTCACCACCTCCATGACAACCTTGCCTAGATCCTCCTGAGCACCTCCCCATCCCGATGGGGCGACAGCCTGTTTTTTATCCAGCGGGATGAGCCGGCAGGCCATCAAAGAGCTCGAGGTGTTGGCAATTCTCTGACACCAATTTTTTTGCTAGAGCGGCTATTGCGTCGCGAAGATCCACAGCTGGATTACCAAAGATGTTCTTACTGAGGAGGTGTTTCCACCCTTGGCATCCAGGCCTGATGGTCCAGCCGCTCCCTGCGTGTGAAGGCGTGCCTCCAGATCGTCACCGCTGATATGGTCAAAGACAACTCTGATGCGGTAAGGTGTAGTCCCATGAACTTCATTTCTGGGTGTGCAGGTCTAGCATCTGGATGTTGTCCTTGCGTGCCTCTTCCGTCATGGGAAGGACTCGCTGCCTCATCTTCTGTGACAGTGATCTAGTTGCCATGGCCACTTTGCCTTGTCTCATCTTGTCAGCAAAGTTTCTAGGCCCCTCCTGTCGTTACTGTCCTTCTTGCGAATGTTACGTCTGCCTAGTCTCCTGCAGTGTCTTAGCCTTGTCAAGTAGCTTGGACGTCCCTTTCCTCCACAGCTCCATTCTTCTTTGTACCGCCTTCACGTCCATAGATTGTTTCGACTTTTGTGAGTCCGTTGGCGCGAGGCGGTAGTATGAGAATCTTTAAAGCGTAGGGGCGATTTGCGTGGAGTTGTTGTACGCTCTAATGAGGTAGGTTTTCTCCTCTATCAAGGTTTTGGTGGCGCTACATCTCAGGCCTCAAATACGTTATTGGGAGTAAACGTTACCACATGATTGTAAGCGTCTCGCACCCTCTGTCTCCTCGAGTGTCCACCTCTGCCAAGCGGAGCTCGCGAGGCGTCTCACCCTGGTCACCTTGCCCATGTCTCTCGCCACCTGCACCCCCTCCACCTGATCATCTCCAGCGCCTTCATTGGCCTGTCCACCCAGCACCACTTCTGGTTGCTCACCATTTTCCACATCCTGCCGTTGAGGGTTTGAGTTTCGACAATTCCACCTCTCTTACAGCTCACACAGGGCTGGCCTCGTCTTACGCACGAGCACTGAACACAGTTTTGATTTCTGGACGATCAATGCACATTGAGGGGGCTCCATTTCGGTGCCATTATGCATGCTAGTGTATCTAAGATGCTATTTATGGTGATGAATAGAGCAATAGTAGATCCACTGACTCTTGTCTCCCCCATATACCTAAGCACACAAGGCACATCATATATGCTTACTCTGCCTTTTACGGTAATACTAGAATGATTGTTTGTTTTTTGCTTTCCTCAACACTTAGATATATAGATAGGCTTATAATTAATACAATAGGCTGACACATTGTTTTCAAGGGTGAGAGAGAGAGAGAGAGAGAGAGAGAGAGAGAGAGAGAGAGAGAGAGAGAGAGAGAGAGAGAGAGAGAGAGAGAGAGAGAGAGAGAGAGAGAGAGAGAATTTACATAGATTTCACATAGAAAATCAGAACCCACACAGACCCCATATGGTCCAGACTAGGGGTGGTCTGTCCTTGTTTCTAAGTGATTTACATTAATCAGATGGCTCCCAAAACGTTAGCTTTTCTACTCCAGTTAATATTAAGTTCTGGCTGAAGACGGTCGGAAGCTTGTTTTTAAAGGAGTCAATCGTGTTACACTGGGCCACTGATGGTGGGGAGCTTATTCCATTCTCGCACTACAACGTTGGTGAAGAAAATTTGCAGGTCTGAATTTATTTGTTCATTTGAGTTTTGTGCCATTGTTCCTAAGTTCGCAAGTGTCAATGGATCATAAATATTTTATGTATATATGTTATCTCACACAAATTTACATTATTTTATTGGTGTTTTGTTTATTTATTTTGATACGAATTACATGATTATATGTGTATTTTGTACATATTTTTTTTGATACGTATTTACATTATTTAATGTGTATTTTGTTCATATATATTTTTTTTTAAATTACGTTATTATATGTGCATTTGTATAAATATTTTGATTCAAATTTACATTATTTTATGTATTTTGTATATATATTTCAGTTCAAATTTAGCTTATATTTTTATAAAATATATATACAAAATACACATGGAATAATGTAAAATTGTATCAAAATAAATACACAGAATGTCAATAAATTAATGTAAATTTGTATGAAAATAAAGATGCAAAATACCCATAAAATAAAGTGTATTTTAATAAAAATACATATACAAAAATACACATAGAATAATTAAATTTTTATTAAAATTAATATACAAAATGAACAAACAATATGGTAAATTTGTATTGAAATAGATACGCAAAACACACATAAAACAAGGTAAATTTATTTCAAAATATATATAGGAATACACATAAAAAAACGTAATTTTCTATAAAAATAAATATAAAAAAAACATACAAAAATGCACAAAAATAATTTATATTTGTAGGAAAATAAATATACAAAATACACATAAAATTAAGTAAATTTTTATTAAAATACATATACAAAATACACATAAAATAATGTAAATTTGAATGAAAATATATAAACAAATACACTTTAAATAATGTAAATTTGTATAAAATATATATACAAAACACACATTAAATAATGGAAATATGAATGAAAAAAATATATACAAAACACAAATAGAATAGGGTAAAATCGTATAAAAATAAATACTCAGAATAATAATAAAATAATGTAAAATTGTATAAAAATAAAGATGCAAAATACCCATAAAATAACGCATTTTTTAGAAAATATATATATACCAAAATACATATAAAATATTTAAATTTGTATTAAAGTAAATATACAAAATGCACATTCATTAAGGCAAATCTGTATTGAAATAGATATGCAAAATACATATAAAACTATGTAAATTTGTTTAAAAATATATATACGAACACAGAACATAACGTAGATTTCTATAAAATATATATAAAAAATACACATAAAATTAGGTAAATACGTATAAAAAATGTTTACAAAATACACATCTAAATTTGTATGAAGATATTTATACAAATACACATAAAATAACATGAATTTGTATAAAATTTGTATCAAAATATATACGAATACACACAAGAAAATAACGTAAATTTTTATGAAAATGTATAAACAAAATACACATAAAATAATTTAAATACGTAGAAAAGTATATATACAAAATACACATAAAACAATGTAAATTCGTATCAAAATAAATAGACAAAATTCCAATAAAAAAATGTATATTTGTAGGAAAATATATATACAAATTGCAAATAAAATATCTGAAATTTGTATAAAAATATATACAAAAATACACAAAAATAGTTTAAATTAGTTTGAAAATAGATATGTAAAATACACATAAAATTAGGCAAATTTTTATTAAAATACATATACAAAATACACATAAAATAATGTAAATTTGTATGAAAATATATTAACAAATACACATTAAACAACGTAAATTTGGAAAAAATATATATACAAAATAAACATTAAATAATGTAAATATGTATAAAAAAATATATATACAAAATACACATAGAATAATGTTAAATCGTATCAAAATAAATAAACAGAATATCTATAAAATAATGTAAATTTGTATGAAAATAAAGATGCAAAATACCCATATAATAACGCTTATCTGCATAAAAATATATATAAAAAAATACACATAAAATAATTTAATTTGTATTAAAATAAATATACAAAATGCACATACAATAAAGTAAATATGTATTAAAATAGATATGCAAAATACACATAAATTATGTAAATTTGAATCAAAAGATATATAGGAATACAAAAAATAGAGTAAATTTCTATGAAAATATGCATACAAAATACATATAAAATTATGGAAATAAATATAAAAATATATATACCAAATACCCCTAAAATAATGTAAACTCGTATCAAAATAAATAAACAAAATTCCGATAAAAGAAAGTATATTTGTAGGAAAATAAATATACAAAATACACATAAAATAGCGGAAATTTGTATAAAAATATATACAAAAAAACACAAAAATAATTTCAATTTGTATGAAAATAGATATACAAAATACACATATAATTAGTTAAATTTGTATTTAAATACATATTCAAAATACACATTAAATAATGTAAATTTGTATGAAATGAAAACAAATACACATAAAATAACATACATTTGTATAAAATATATATACAAAATACACATAGGATAATGTAAAATCGTATCAAAATAAATACACAGAGTATCAATAAAATAATGTAAATTTGTTTGAAAATAAATATGCAAAATACCCATAAAATGAAGTATATTTTTATAAAAATACATATACAAAAATACACATAGAATAATTAAATTTGTATTAAAATTAATATACAAAATGCATATACAATAAGGTAAATTTGTATTGAAAAAATATGCAAAATACACATAAAACAGTGTAAATTTCTTTCAAAAAAAATATACGAACACACATAAAATAACGTAGATTTCTATAGAAATATATATACAAAATACACATGAAATGATGTAAATACGTATAAAAATATATATACAAAATACACATTAAATAATGTAAATTCGCGTCAAAATAAATAAACAAAATATCGATCAAAGAATGAGTATTTGTATGAAAATAGATATACAAAATACACATAAAATAACCTAAATTTGTATAAAATATATACAAAAATACACAAAAATAATTTAAACTTGTATGAAAATAAATATACAAAATACACATAAAATTAGGTAAATTTGTGTTGAAATACGTATACAAAATTCACATTTAATAATGTAAATTTAAATGAAAATACATAAACAAACACACTTTAAATAACGTAAATTTGTCTTATATATATATATATATATATATATATATATATATATATATATATATATATATATATATATATATATATATATATATATATATATATATATATTAAATAATGTAAATATGTATAAAAAAATATATACAAAACACAAATAGAATAATGTAAAATCGTATAAAAAAAATACACAGAATATTAATAACATTATGTAAATTTGTTTGAAACTAAAGAAGAAAAATACCCATAAAATATCAAATTAAAAAAAAAATAGATATACCAAAATACACATAGAAAATTTAGTTTTGTATCAAAATAAATATACAAATACACATACACTAATTTAAATTTGTATTGAAATAGATATGCAAAATACATATAAAACCATGTAAATTTGTTTCAAAATATATATACGAATACACATAAAATAACGTAAATTTTTATGAAAATATATATACAAAATACACATAAAATGAAGTAAATACGTATAAAAAATGAATTCAAAATACACATAAAATAATCTAGATTCGTATCAAAATAAATAAACAAAATACCAATAAAAGAATGTGTGTTTATATAAATATAAAAAATACGAATAAAATAATGTAAATTTATATAATACTATATACAAAAATACACAGAAGTAATTAAATTTGTATGGAAATAGATATATAAAATACACACAAAATAAGCTAAATATGAATTGAAATATATATACAAAATACATAAAATAAAGCAAATTTGTATCAAAATATTTATAGAAATACACATATAATAACGTAAATATGTATAAAAATATATAAACAAAATACACATTAAATAATGTAAATACGTATAAAAAATATATACAAAATACACATATAATAATGTTATTCGTATGAAAATAAATAAACAAAATACCAATAAAATAATGTAAATTTGTATGAGAAAACATATTCAAAATACACATAAAATAACGTAGAATTTTATAAAAATATATGTACAGAAATGCACATAAAATAAATTTGCATAAAAATATATATACAAAAAACACATTAGATATTGTAAATGAGTATAAAAATATGTATACAAAATACCTATGAAATAATCTAAATTCGTATAGAATTAAATTAAGAAAATACCAATAAAATATTGTAATTTTGAATGAAAATATATATAAAAAATAAATATAAAATAACCTAAATACAGTTACAAATATACACATAAAATAATTTAAAATTTAATGATATAAATATACAAAATAAACATAAAAAAAGGTAAATTAATAATGAAATGAATGTAATTTTTTATACGTATTTACTTCATTTTATGTGTATTTTGTATATATATTTTCATAGAAATTTACGTTATTTTATGTGTATTCGTATATATATTTTGAAACAAATTTACATGGTTGTATATGTATTTTGCATATCTATTTCAATACAAATTTAAAATAGTGTATGTGTATTTGTATATTTATTTTAATACAAAATTAAATTTTCTATGTGTATTTTGGTATATCTATTTTTTTTTAAATTCGTTATTTTATGGGTATTTTTCTTCTTTAGTTTCAAACAAATTTACATTATTTTATTAATATTCTTTTTATATATAAATAAATTTGTATGAAAATATATATACAAACTCACATAAAATAACTTGAATTTGTATAAAATTAGTATCAAAATATATACGAATACACACAATAAAATAACGTAATTTTTTTATGATAATGTATATACAAAATACACATAAAATAATTTAAATACGTAGAACATTATATATACAAAATACACATAAAATAATGTAAATTCGTATCAAAATAAATGAACAAAATTCTAATAAAAGAATGTATATTTGTAGGAAAATATATATACAAAATACAAATAAAAGAACTAAAATTTGTATGAAAATATATACAAAAATACACAAAAATATATATTTTTTAAATAGATATGCAAAATACACATAAAATTAGGAAAATTTGTATTGAAATACATATACAAAATACACATAAAATAAAGTAAGTTTGTTTGAAAATATATAAACAAATACACATAAAATAACGTAAATTTGGATAAAATATATATACAAAATAAGCATTAAATAATGTAAATATGTATAAAAAAAATACAGAATACACACAAAAATAGATATGCAAAATACATATAAACAATGTAAATTTGTTTCAAAATATATAAACGAATACACATAAAATAAGGTAGATTTCTATAAAAATATATATAAAAAATACACATAAAATTAAGCAAAAACGTATAAAAAAGTATACAAAATACACATAAAATAATGTAAATTCGTATCAAAATAAATAAACAAAATACCAATACAAGAATTTGTATTTGTATAAATATAAAAATACAAAATACACATTAAGTAACGTGTTTGTATAAAACTATACACAAAAATACACAGAAGTAACTAAATTTGTATGAGAATAGATATACAAAATACACATAAAATAAGCTAAATTTGATATCAAATATATATACAAAGTATATCAAATAATGTAAATTTGCATCAAAATATTTATAAAAATACACATATAATAATGTGGATTTGTATAAAAATATATAAATAAAATACTCATTAAATAATGTAAATACGTATATGAAATTTGTACAAAATACACATATAATAATGTAATTCGTATCAAAATAAATAAATAAAATACCAATAAAATAATGTAAATTTGTATGAGAAAACATATACAAAATACACATAAAATAACGCAAATTTCTATAAAATTATATGTACAAAAATGCACATAAAATAAAGTAAATTTGCATAAAAATATATATACAAAACACACATTAAATAATGTACATGCGTATAAAAATATGTATACAAAATACCAATTAAATAATCTAAATTCGTATCGAATCAAATTAACAAAATACCAAAAAAATAATGGAATTTTGGAAGAAAATATATATAGAAAACACACATAAAATAACCTAAATACAAATACAAATATACACATAATATAATTTAAAATTGAATGAAATAAATATACAAAATAAACATAAATAAGGTAAATTTGTAATGAAATATATGTACAAAATACACATAAAATAATATAAATTTGTATAAAAATATATATTCAAAATAAACATTAAATAATGTATAAAAATATATATACAAAGTACATATAAAATAATGTAAATTCTTATCAAAATAGATCAACAAAATACCAATAAAATAATATATATTTGAATGAAAATAAATTTACAAAATAAACATATCATAAGTAAAATTTGCATAAAAAATATATAAAAAAAATACCCAGAAATAATTTCAATTTGTATGAAAATAGATATACAAAATACACATAAAACTAGGTAAATTTCTTTTGAAATATATATACAAAATACCCATAAGATATTGTAAATTTGTGTCAACATATATCAACAAATACACGTAACGTAACGTAACGTAACGAAACGTAAATTTGTATAAAATATATATACAAAATACACATCAAATTAAGGAAAAATGTATAAAAAAAATATATACAAAATACACATAGAATAATGTAAAATCGTATCAAAATAAATGAACAGAATATTAATAAAATAATGTAAATTTCTACGAAAATAAAGATGCAAAATACCCATAAAATAACGCATATTTGTATAAAAAAATTTATATACAAAAAAACACATGAAATAAGTAAATTTGTAGTAAAATAAATATACAAAATGCACACGAATACTCATAAAATGAAGTAAATTTCTATGAAAATATACATACAAAATACATATAAAATGATGTAAAAAAGTATAAAAATATATATACCAAATATACCTCAAATAATGTAAATTCGTATCAAAATAAATAAAGAAAATTCCGATAAAAGAACGTATATTTGTAGGAAAATAAATATACAAAATACACATTTAAATACATGTACAAAATACACATAAAATAATGAAAATTTGTATGAAATGAAAACAAATACACATAAAGTAACGTATATTTGTAAAAAATATATATACAAAATACACATAGAACAATGAGAAATCGAATTAAAATAAATAATAAATCAATAAAATAATGTAAATTTGTATGAAAATAAAGATGCAAAATACTCATAAAATATTTAAATTTGTATTAAAATTAACAAAAAAAAATGCACATACATGTAAATTTGAATGAAAATATATAAACAAATACACTTAAAATAACGTAAATTTGTATAAAATATATATGCAAGATACACATTAAATAATGTAAATGTGTATAAAAAAATATATACAAAAAAGAAATAGAATAATGTAAAATCGTATCAAAATAAATACACAGAATATCAATAATAAAATGTAAATTTGTATGAAAAGAAAGATGCAAAATTCCCATAAAATAGCGCATTTTTTATAAAAATATATATACCATAATACACATAAAATATTTAAATTTGTATTGAAATAAATATACAAAATGCATATACAGTAAGGTAAATTTGTATTGAAAGAGATATTCAAAAATACATATAAAACAATGTAAATTTGTTTCAAAATATATATACGAATACACATAAAATAACGTAGATATCTATAGAAATATATATACAAAATACACATGAAATTATGTAAATACGTATAAAAATATATATACAAAATACATATTAAGTAATGTAAATTCGTGTCAAAATAAATAAACAAAATATCATGAAAAGAATGTGTATTTGTATGAAAATAAATAATAGATAATAAATATGGATGAAATATGTATGCAAGATAAACATTAAATAATGTAAATATGTATAAAAAAATATATACAAAACCGAAATAGAATAATAAAAAATCGTATCAATATAAATACACCGAATATTAATAAAAAATGTAAATTTGTATGAAAATAAAGAAGCAAAAAACTCATAAAATAACGCATTTTTTTATAAGAATATATATACCAAAATACATATAAAAAATTAAATTTATATTAAAATAAATATAGAAAATGCACATACAATAAGGTAAATTTATATTGAAATAGATATGCAAAATACATATCAAACAATGTAAATTTGTTTTAAAATATAAATACGAATACACATAAAATAACGTAGATTTCTATAAAATTATATATACAAAATACACATAAAATGAAGTAAATACGTATAAAAAAATGTATACAAAATACACATAAAATAATGTAAATTCGTATCAAAACAAATAAACAAAATACCAATAAAAGAATGTGTATATGTATAAATATAAATATACAAAATACACAAAATAAAACTATATACAAAAATACACACAAGTAGTTAAATTTGTATGAAAATAGATATACAAAAAACACATAAAATAATAGAAGTTTGAATTGAAATATATATATACAAAATACATCAAAATAATGTACATTTGTATCAAAATATTTATACAAATACACATATAATAACGTAAATTTGTATAAACACACATGAACAAAATACACATTAAATAATGTAAATACGTATAAAAAAATATGTACAAATTACAAATATACCAATAATATAATGTAAATTTGTATGAGAAAACATATACAAAATACACATAAAATAACGCTAATATCTTTAAAAATATATGTACAAAAATGCACATAAAATAAAGTAAATTTGCATAAAAATATATATACAAAACACACATTAAATAATGTAAATGCGTATAAAAACATGTATACAAAATACCTTTGAAATAGTCTAAATTCGTATCGAGTTAAATTAAAAAAATACCCATAAAATAATGTAATTTTGGATGAAAATATATATAAAAAATACACAAAATAACCTAAATACAAATACAAATATAAACATAAAATAATTTAAAATTACATGAAATGAATATATAAAAAAAACATGAAATAAAGTAAATTTGTAATAAAATATGTAAAAATACATATAAAATAATGTAAATTTTTATGAAAATATATATTCAAATACACATAAAATAACATGAATTTGTATAAAATTTGTATCAAAATATATACGAATATACATACAAACTACATATAAAATAATGTAAATACGTAGAAAAATATATATACGAAATACACATAAAGTAATGTAAATTCGTATCAAAATAAATCAATAAAATTCCAATAAAGGAATGTATATTTTTAGGAAAATATATATACAAAATACAAATAAAATAACTAAAATTTGTATAAAAATATATACAAAAATACACAAAAATAATTTAAATTTGTTTGAAAATCTATATGCAAAATACATATAAAATTAGGCAAATTTGTATTGCAATACATATACAAAACACACATCAAACAATGTAAATTTGTATGAAAATATTTAAACATATACACATAAAATAACGTAAATTTGGATAAAATATATATACAAAATATACATTAAGTGATGTAAATATATACAAAATACACATAGAATAATGTTAAATCGTATCAAAATAAATAAACAGAATATCAATAAATTATTGTAAATTTGTATGAAAATGAAGATGCAAAATACTCATATAATAACGCATATTTGTATAAACATATATATATATATATATATATATATATATATATATATATATATATATATATATATATATATATATATATATATATATATATATATATATATATATATATATATATATATATATATATATATATATACAAAAATACATATAAAATAATTAAATTTGTATTAAAATAAATATACGAAATCCACATACAATAAAGTAAATTTGTATTGAAATAGATATGGAAAATTCACATCAATAATGTAAATTTGTATCAAAATATATATACGAATACTCATAAAATAGAGTAAACTTCTATGAAAATATTCATAGAAAATACATATAAAATCATGTAAATAAGTATAAAAATATATATACCAAATATACATCAAATAACGTAAATTCGTGTCAAAATAAATACACAAAACTCCGATAAAAGAAAGTATATTTATTGGAAAATAAATATACAAAATACACATAAAATAATTTATATAAAAATATATACAAAAATACAAAAAAATAATTTCAATTTGTATGAAAATAGATATACAAAATACACATATAATTAGTTAAATTTGTAATTAAATACATGTACAAAATTCACATAAAATAATGTAAATTTGTATGAAATGAAAACAAACACACATAAGGTAACAAACATTTGTATAAAATATATATACAAAATACACATAGAATAATGTAAAATCGTATCAAAATCAATACAGGGAATATCAATAAAATAATGTAAATTTGTATGAAAATAAAGCTGCAAAATACCCATAAAATAAAACATATTTTTATAAAAATACATATACAAAAATGCACATAGAATAATTAAATTTGTATTGAAAAAATATGCAAAATACATATAAAACAGTGTAAATTTGTTTCAAAATCTATATACGAATACTCATAAATCAACGTAGATTTCTATAGAAATATATATACAAAAAACACATCAAATGATGTAAACACGTATAAAAACAAAACAAATATATATATATATATATATATATATATATATATATATATATATATATATATATATATATATATATATATATATATATATATATATATATATATATATATATATATATATATATATATATATATATATATATATATATATATATATAAAATACACATTAAATAATGTAAATTATGACAAAATAAATAAACAAAATATCAATAAAAGAATGAGTATTTGAATGAAAATAGATATACAATATACACATAAAATCACCTAAATTTGCATAAAAACTATATACAAAAATACACAAAAATAATTTAAATTTGTATGAAAATAAATATACAAAATACACATAAAATTAGGCAAATTTGTATTGAAATACATTTACAAAATACACATCAAATAATGTAGATTTGAATGAAAATATATAAAGAAATACACTTAAATTAACGTAAATTTGTATGAAATATATATGTAAGATACACATTAAATAATGTAAATGTGTATAAAAAAATATATACAAAAAACAAATACAATAATGTAAAATCCTATCAAAATAAATACACAGAATATCAATAAAATAATGTTAATTTGTATGAAATAAAAGATGCAAAATTCCCCCAAAACATCGCATTTTTTGTAAAACTATATATACCAAAATACACATAAAATATTTTAATTTGTATTGAAATAAATATACAAAATGCATATACAGTAAGGTAAATTTGTATTGAAAGAGATATTCAAAAATACATATAAAACAATGTAAATTTGTTTCAAAATATATATACGAATACACATAAAATAACGTAGATATCTATAGAAATATATATACAAAATACACATGAAATTATGTAAATACGTATAAAAATATATATACAAAATACATATTAAGTAATGTAAATTCGTGTCAAAATAAATAAACAAAATATCATGAAAAGAATGTGTATTTGTATGAAAATAAATAATAGATAATAAATATGGATGAAATATGTATGCAAGATACACATTAAATAATGTAAATATGTATAAAAAAATATATACAAAACCGAAATAGAATAATAAAAAATCGTATCAAGATAAATACACCGAATATTAATAAAAAATGTAAATTTGTATGAAAATAAAGAAGCAAAAAACTCATAAAATAACGCATTTTTTTTATAAGAATATATATAGCAAAATACATATAAAAAATTAAATTTATATTAAAATAAATATAGAAAATGCACATACAATAAGGTAAATTTATATTGAAATAGATATGCAAAATACACATCAAACAATGTAAATTTGTTTTAAAATATAAATACGAATACACATAAAATAACGTAGATTTCTATAAAATTATATATACAAAATACACATAAAATGAAGTAAATACGTATAAAAAAATGTATACAAAATACACATAAAATAATGTAAATTCGTATCAAAACAAATAAACAAAATACCAATAAAAGAATGTGTATATGTATAAATATAAATATACAAAATACACAAAATAAAACTATATACAAAAATACACACAAGTAGTTAAATTTGTATGAAAATAGATATACAAAAAACACATAAAATAATAGAAGTTTGAATTGAAATATATATATACAAAATACATCAAAATAATGTACATTTGTATCAAAATATTTATACAAATACACATATAATAACGTAAATTTGTATAAACACACATGAACAAAATACACATTAAATAATGTAAATACGTATAAAAAAATATGTACAAATTACAAATATACCAATAATATAATGTAAATTTGTATGAGAAAACATATACAAAATACACATAAAATAACGCTAATATCTTTAAAAATATATGTACAAAAATGCACATAAAATAAAGTAAATTTGCATAAAAATATATATACAAAACACACATTAAATAATGTAAATGCGTATAAAAACATGTATACAAAATACCTTTGAAATAGTCTAAATTCGTATCGAGTTAAATTAAAAAAATACCCATAAAATAATGTAATTTTGGATGAAAATATATATAAAAAATACACAAAATAACCTAAATACAAATACAAATATAAACATAAAATAATTTAAAATTACATGAAATGAATATATAAAAAAAACATGAAATAAAGTAAATTTGTAATAAAATATATGTAAAAATACATATAAAATAATGTAAATTTTTATGAAAATATATATTCAAATACACATAAAATAACATGAATTTGTATAAAATTTGTATCAAAATATATACGAATATACATACAAACTACATATAAAATAATGTAAATACGTAGAAAAATATATATACGAAATACACATAAAGTAATGTAAATTCGTATCAAAATAAATCAATAAAATTCCAATAAAGGAATGTATATTTTTAGGAAAATATATATACAAAATACAAATAAAATAACTAAAATTTGTATAAAAATATATACAAAAATACACAAAAATAATTTAAATTTGTTTGAAAATCTATATGCAAAATACATATAAAATTAGGCAAATTTGTATTGCAATACATATACAAAACACACATAAAACAATGTAAATTTGTATGAAAATATTTAAACATATACACATAAAATAACGTAAATTTGGATAAAATATATATACTAAATATACATTAAGTGATGTAAATATGTATAAGCATATATATACAAAATACACATAGAATAATGTTAAATCGTATCAAAATAAATAAACAGAATATCAATAAAATAATGTAAATTTGTATGAAAATGAAGATGCTAAATACTCATATAATAACACATATTTGTATATACATACATACATTGTATATATATATATATATATATATATATATATATATATATATATATATATATATATATATATATATATATATATATATATATATATATATATATATACAAAAATACATATAAAATAATTAAATTTGTATTAAAATAAATATACGAAATCCACATACAATAAAGTAAATTTGTATTGAAATAGATATGGAAAATTCACATCAATAATGTAAATTTGTATCAAAATATATATACGAATACTCATAAAATAGAGTAAACTTCTATGAAAATATTCATAGAAAATACATATAAAATCATGTAAATAAGTATAAAAATATATATACCAAATATACATCAAATAACGTAAATTCGTGTCAAAATAAATACACAAAACTCCGATGAAAGAAAGTATATTTATTGGAAAATAAATATACAAAATACACATAAAATAATTTATATAAAAATATATACAAAAAAACAAAAAAATCATTTCAATTTGTATGAAAATAGATATACAAAATACACATATAATTAGTTAAATTTGTAATTAAATACATGTACAAAATTCACATAAAATAATGTAAATTTGTATGAAATGAAAACAAACACACATAAGGTAACGTACATTTGTATAAAATATATATACAAAATACACATAGAATAATGTAAAATCGTATCAAAATCAATACAGGGAATATCAATAAAATAATGTAAATTTGTATGAAAATAAAGCTGCAAAATACCCATAAAATAAAACATATTTTTATAAAAATACATATACAAAAATGCACATAGAATAATTAAATTTGTATTGAAAAAATATGCAAAATACATATAAAACAGTGTAAATTTGTTTCAAAATCTATATACGAATACTCATAAATCAACGTAGATTTATATAGAAATATATATACAAAAAACACATCAAATGATGTAAACACGGATAAAAACAATACAAACAAATATATATATACATATATATATATATATATATATATATATATATATATGTATATATATATATATATATATATATATATATATATATATATATATATATATAATACACATTAAATAATGTAAATTCGCGTCAAAATAAATAAACAAAATATCAATAAAAGAATGAGTATTTGAATGAAAATAGATATACAATATACACATAAAATCACCTAAATTTGCATAAAAACTATATACAAAAATACACAAAAATAATTTAAATTTGTATGAAAATAAATATACAAAATACACATAAAATTAGGCAAATTTGTATTGAAATACATTTACAAAATACACATCAAATAATGTAGATTTGAATGAAAATATATAAAGAAATACACTTAAATTAACGTAAATTTGTATAAAATATATATGTAAGATACACATTAAATAATGTAAATGTGTATAAAAAAATATATACAAAAAACAAATACAATAATGTAAAATCCTATCAAAATAAATACACAGAATATCAATAAAATAATGTTAATTTGTATGAAATAAAAGATGCAAAATTCCCCCAAAACATCGCATTTTTTGTAAAACTATATATACCAAAATACACATAAAATATTTTAATTTGTATTGAAATAAATATACAAAATGCATATACAGTAAGGTAAATTTGTATTGAAAGAGATATTCAAAAATACATGTAAAACAATGAAAATTTCTTTCAAAATATATATACGAATACAAATAAAATAAAGTAGATTTCTATAGAAATATATATACAAAATACATATGAAATTATGTAAATACGTATAAAAATATATATACAAAATACATATTAATTAATGTAAATTCGTGTCAAAATAAATAAACAAAATATCATGAAAAGAATGTGTATTTGTATGAAAATAAATAATAGATAATAAATTTGTATAAAATATATATGCAAGATACACATTAAATAATGTAAATATGTATAAAAAATATATACAAAAAACAAATAGAATAATGTAAAATCGTATCAAAATAAATACACCGAATATTAATAAAATAATGTAAATTTGTATGAAAATAAAGATGCAAAATTCCTATAAAATAGCGCATTTCTTATAAAAATATATATACCAAAATACACATAAAATATTTAAATTTGTATTGAAATAAATATACAAAATGCACATACAATAAGGTAAATTTGAATTGAAAGAGATTTGCAAAAATACATATAAAACGATGTAAATTTGTTTCAAAATATATATACGAATACAAATAAAATAATGTAGATTTCTATAAAAATATATATACAAAATACACATAAAATTAAGTAAATACGTATAAAAAAATGTATACAAAATACACATAAAATAATGTAAATTCGAATTAATATAAATAAACAAAATACCAATAAAAGAATGTGTATTTGGATAAATATAAATTTACAAAGTACACATACAAAATAAATATAAAATAAGGTAGATTTGTAATAAAATATATGTACAAAATACACATAAAATAATGTAAATTTATATGAAAATATATATACAAGTACACATAAAATACCATGAATTTGTATAAAAATATATATTCAAAATAAATATTAAATTATATAAATGCGTATAAAAATATATATACAAAGTACATATAAAATAATGTAAATTCGTATCAATATAAATCAACAAAACACCAATTAAATAGTATATATTTGAATGAAAATAAATTTACAAAATACAAATAACATATCTAAAATTTGTATTAAAATATATACAAAAATACATAGAAATAATTTGAGTTTGTATGAAAATAGATATACAAAATACACATAAAACTAGGTAAATTTCTTTTGAAATGTATATACAAAATACCCATAAAATATTGTAAATTTGTGTCAAAATATATAAACAAATACACATAAAATAACGTAAATTCGTATGAAAAACATATACAAAATACACTTAAAATAATGTCAGTTCGTATCAAAATGAATGAGCAGAATATCAATAAAATAATGTAAATTTGTATGAAAATAAAGATGCAAAATACTGATACAAAAATACACATCGAATAATTGAATTTGTATTAAAATTAATATACAAAATGCGTATATAATAACGTAAATTGGTTTTAAAAAATTATGCAACATACACGTTTACTCATACAAATATATCTTATTTTATTGGTATTTTGTTTATTTATTTTGATACGAATTACATGATTATATGTGCATTTTGTACACATTTTTTTTATACGTATTAACATTATTTAATGTGTATTTTGTTTATATATTTTCATACAAATTTACGTTATTATATGTGTATTTGTATAAATATTTTGATACAAATTTACTTTATTTCATGTATTTTGTATATATATTTCAATTCAAATTTAGCTTATTTTTTTGTGTATTTTGGTTATCTATTTTCTTACAAATTTAATTACTTCTGTGTATTTTTGTATATAGTTTTATATAAATTTACGTTATTTTATGTGTATTTTGTATATTTATATTTATACAAATACACATTCTTTTATTGGTATTTTGTTTATTTATTTTGATACGAATTTACATTATTTTATGTGTATTTTGTATACATTTTTTTATACGTTTTTTCTTCATTTTATGTGTATTTTGTATATATATTTTTATATAAATCTACGTTATTTTATGTGTATTCGTATATATATTTTGAAACAAATTTACATTGTTTTATATGTATTTTGCATATCTATTTTAATACAAATTTACCTTATTGTATGAGTTTTTTGTATATTTATTTTAATACAAATTTAATTTTTTTTATGAGTATTTTGGAATATATATTATTATAAATAAAAAAAATGCGTTATTTTATGGGTATTTTGCTTCTTTATTTTCATACAAATTTACATTATTTTATTAATATTCTGTGTATTTATTTTGATACGATTTTACATTATTCTATTTGTGTTTTGTATATATTTTTTTTATACATATTTACATTATTTAATGTAAATATTTGATACAATTATACATTATTTAATGTAAATATTTGATACAAATTTACGTTATTTTAAGTGTATCTGTTTATATATTTTCAATACAAATTTACCTAATTTTGTGTATTTTGTATATTTATTTTCATACAAATTTAAATTATTTCTGTGCATTTTTGTATATAGTTTTATACAAATTTAGTTTATTTTATGTGTATTTTTGTATATCTGTTTTCATACAAATACACATTCTTTTTTTGATATTTTGTTTATTTATTTTGACACGAATTTACATTATTTAATGTCAATTTTGTATATATATATATATATATATATATATATATATATATATATATATATATATATATATATATATATATATATATATATATATATATATATATATATATATATATATATATATATATATATATATATATATATATATATATATATATATATATATATATATATATATATATATATATATATATATATTTATACGTATTTACAGCATTTCAAGTGTATTTTGTATATAGAGAAATCTGCGTTACTTTATTTGTATTCGTATATATATTTTGAAACAAATTTACATTGTTTTATGTGTATTTTGCATATTTTTTTTAATAAAAATTTACCTTCTTGTATGTTCATTTTGTATATTAATTTTACTACAAATTTAATTATTGATTGTCTATTTATGTTTATGTATTTTTATAAAAATATGCTTTATTTTATGGGTATTTTGCATCTTTATTTTCATAGAAATTTACATTATTTTATTGATATTTTGTGTATTTATTTTGATACGATTTTACATTATTATATGTGTATTTTGTATATATACTTAATACAAATAAACGTTATTTTATGTGTATATGTTTTCATTTCATACAAATTTTCATTGTTTTATGTGTATTTTGTACATGTATTTAAAGACAAATTTAACTAATTATATGTGTATTTTGTATATCAATTTTCATAAAAATAGAAGATATTTTCTTTTGTATATATTTTTATTCAAATTTTCGTTATTTTATGTGTATTTTGTATATTTATTTTCCTACAAATATACGTTCTTTAATCGGAATTTTGTTTATTTATTTTGATACGAATTTACATTATTTTAGGTGTATTTGGTATATATATTTTTATACTATTTACATAATTTTATATGTATTTTGTATGTATATTTTCATAGAAATTTACTCTATTTTATGTGTATTCGTAGATATATTTTGATACAAATTTACATTATTGATGTGTATTTTGCATATGTATTTCAATACAAATTTACTTTATTGTATATGCATTTTGTATATTTATTTCAATACAAATTTAATTATTTCATGTGTATTTTTGTATATATATTTTTATGCATATATGCGTTATTATATGGGTATTTTGCATCTTTATTTTCATACAAATTTAAATTATTTTATTGATATTCTGTTTATTTATTTTGATACGATTTAACATTATTCCACGTGTATTTTGTATATATACTTTTATACATATTTAAATTATTTAATGTATATTTTGTATATATATTTTATCCAAATTTACGTTATTTTAAGTGTATTTGTTTATGTATTTTCATACAAATTTACATTATTTTATGTGTATTTTGTGTATGTATTTCAATACAAATTTGCCTAACTTTATGTGTATTATGCATATCTATTTTCAAAGAAATTTAAATTATTTTTATGTATTTTTGTATTTATTTTTTTACAAATTTTAGTTATTTTATTTGTATTTTGTACATATATTTTCATACAAATATACATTCTTTTATTATAATTTTGTTTATTTATTTTGATACGAGTTTACATTATTTTATGTGTATTTTGTATATATATATTTTTTCCTCGTATTTACATTATTTTATGTGAATTTTGTATATATATTTTAATAAAAATTTACATTATTTTATTGTGTGTATTCGTATTTATTTTGATACATATTTTATACAAATTCATGTTATCTAATGTGTATTTGTATATATATTTTCATACAAATTTATATTATTTTATGTGTATTTTTACATATTTTTCATTACAAATTTACCTTATTTTATGAATATTTTGTATATTTGTTTCATTCAATTTTAAATTATTTCATGTGTATTTTTGTATTTGTATTTACGTAATTTTATGTGTATTTACTATATATATTTTCATCCAAAATTACATTATTTTATTGGTATTTTCTTTATTTAACTCGATACGAATTTAGATTTTTTCATAGGTATTTTGTATACATATGTTTATACTTATTTACATTATGTAATGTGTGTTTTGTATATATTTTTTAATGCTAATTTATTTTATGTGCATTTTTGTACATATATTTTTATAGAAATTTATTTATTTTATGTGTATTTTGTATATGTTATCTCATAAAAAATTACATTATTTTATTGGTATTTTGTTTATTTATTTTGATACGAATTACATGATTATATGTTCATTTTGTACATATTTTTTTATACGTAATTACATCATTTAATGTGTATTTTGTTTATATATTTCTATATAAAATTTACGTAATTATATGTGTATTTGTTAAAATATTTTGGTACAAATTTACTTTATTTTATGTATTTTGTACACATATTTCAATTCAAATTAAGCTTATTTTGTATGTATTTTGTATATCTATTTTCATACAAATTTAATTACTTCTGTATATCTTTGTATATTGTTTTATATAAATTTACCTTATTTTATGTGCATTTTGTATATTTATATTTATACAAATACACATTCTTTTATTGGTATTTTGTTTATTTATATTTATACGAATTTACATTATTTTGTGTGGATTTTGTATATATGTTTTTATACGTATTTACTTAATTTTATGTGTATTTTGTATATGGATTTTTATATGAATATACGTTATTTTATGTGTATTCGTATATATATTTTGAAACAAATTTACACTTTTTTATATGTATTTTGCATATCTATTTAAATACAAATTTACCTTATTGTATGTGCATTTTGTATATTTATTTTAATACAAATTCAAATATTTTATGTGTATTGTGGTATCTATAATTAAAAAAAAATGCGTTATTTTATAGGTAATTTGCATCTTAATTTTCATACAAATTTCCATTATTTTATTAATATTTTGTGCATATATTTTGATACGATTTTACATTATTCTCTTTGTGTTTTGTATATATTTTGTTTTAAACATATTTACATGATTTAATGTGTATGTTGGATATACATTTCATACAAATTTACGTTATTTTAAGTGTATTTCTTTATATATTTTCATTCAAATTTACATTATTTCATGTGTATTTTGTATATGTATTTCAATACAAATTTACCTAATTTTATGTGTATTTTGTATATTTCTTTTCATACAAATTTAAATTATTTTTGTGTATTTTTGTATATAGTTTTATACAAACTTAGGTTATTTTATGTACGCATTTACATTATTTAATGTTTGTTTTGTATATATATTTTCATGCAAATTTACTTTATTTTACGTGCATTTTTGAACATATATTTTTAAAAATATTTGCGTTATTTAATATGTACTTGTATATGTTTTCTCATGCATATTTACATTATTTTATTGCTATTTTGTTTATTTAGTTTGATACGAGTTACATGATTATATATGTATTTTATACATATTTTTTATACGTATTTACATAACTTAATGTGTATTTTGTTTATATATTTTTAAACAAATTTACGTTATTATATGTATTTTTATAAATATTTTGATACAAATTTACATTATTTTATGTATTTTGTATATACATTTGAATTCAAATTTAGCTTATTTTTGTAATTTGAATATTTATATTCATATAAATACACATTCTTTTATTGGTATTTTGTTTATTTATTTTGATACGAATTTACATTATTTTATGTGAATTTTGTATACATTTTCTTATACGTATTTACTTCATTTTATGTGTATTTTGTATATATATTTTAATAGAAATCTACGTTATTTTATGTGTATTCTTATATATATTTTGAAAGAAATTTACATTGTTTTATATGTATTTTGCATATCTATTTCAATACAAATTTACCTTATTGTATGTGCATTTCGTATATTTAGTGTAATACAAATTTAAATCTTTTATGTGTATTTTGGTATATATATTTTTATAAAAAATGCGTTATTTAATGGGTATTTTTCATCTTTATTATCATACAAATTTACATTGTTTTATTAATATTCTGTGTATTTATTTTGATACGATTTTACATTATTCTATTCGTGTTTTGTATATATTTTTTTATACATATTTACATCATTTAATGTGTATTTTGTATATTTTAAAACAAATTTACGCTATTTTATGCGCATGTTAAAATATTTTGATTCAAATTTACAATATTTTATGTATTTTGTATATATATTTCAATACAAATTTAGTTTATTTTATGTATATTTTGTATATCTATTTTCATTCGTATCAAAATAAATAAACAAAATAGCAATAAAATAATGTAAATTTGTATGAGAAAACATATACAAATACACATAAAATAACGCAAATTTCTAAAAAAATATATGTACAAAAATGCACATAAAATAAAGTAAATTTGCATAAAAATATATATACAAAACACACATTAAATAATGTAAATGCGTACATAAAATAACCTAAATTTGTATAAAACTATATACAAAAATACACAAAAATAATTTAAATTTGTATGAAAAGAAATATAGAAAATACACATAAAATTATGTAAATTTGTATTGAAATACTTATATAAAATACACATCAAATAATGTTAATTTGAATGAAAATATATAAACAAATACACTTTAAATAACGTAAATTTGTATAAAATATATATGCAAGCTACACATTAAATAATGTAAATGTGTATAAAAAATATATACAAAAAACAAATAGAATAATGTAAAATCGTATCAAAATAAATACACAGAATATCAGTAAAATAATGTAAATTTGTATGAAAATAATGATGCAAAATTCCCAAAAAATATCGCATTTTTTATAAAAATATATATACCAAAATACACATAAAATATTTAAATTTGTATTGAAATAAATATACAAAATGCATATACAGTAAGGTAAATTTGTATTGAAAGAGAAATTCAAAAATACATATAAAACAATGTAAATTTGTTTCAAAATATATATACGAATACACATAAAATAAAGTAGATTTCTATAGAAATATATATACAAAATACATATGATATTATGTAAATACGTTTAAAAATATATATACAAAATACATATTAAATAATGTAAATTCGTGTCAAAATAAATAAACAAAATATCATGAAAAGAATGTGTACTTGTATGAAAATAGATAATAGATAATAAATATGTATAAAATATATATGCAAGATACACATTAAATAATGTAAATATGTATAAAAAAGTATATACAAAAAACAAATGGAATAATGTAAAATCGTATCAAAATAAATACAACGAATAATAATAAAATAATGTAAATTTGTATGAAAATAAAGATACAAAATTCCCATAAAATAGCGCATTTCTTATAAAAATATATATACCAAAATACACATAAAATATTTAAATTTGTATTGAAATAAATATACAAAATGCACATACAATAAGGTAAATTTGTATTGAAAGAGATTTGCAAAAATACATATAAAACAATGTAAATTTGTTTCAAAATATATATACGAATACAAATCAAATAACGTAGATTTCTATAAAAAAAAATGTTTACATAATACACATAAAATAATTTAAATTCGAGTTAAAATATATAAACAAAATACCAATAAAAGAATGTGTATTTGGATAAATATAAATGTACAAAATACACATACAAAATAAACATAAAATAAGGTAGATTTGTAATAAAATATATGTACAAAATACACATAAAATAATGTAAATTAATATGAAAATATATATACAAATACACATAAAATACCATGAATTTGTATAAAAATATATATTCAAAATAAATATTAAATAATGTAAATGCGTATAAAAATATATATACAAAGTACATATAAAATAATGTAAATTCGTATCAATATAAACCAACAAAACACCAATAAAATAATATATATTTGAATGAAAATAAATTTACAAAATACACATAGCATAACTAAAATTTATATTAAAATATATACAAAAATACATAGAAATAATTTGAGTTTGTATGAAAATAGATATACAAAATACACATGAAACTAGGTAAATTTCTTTTGAAATGTATATACAAAATACCCATAAAATATTGTAAATTTGTGTCAAAATATAAAAACAAATACACATAAAATAACGTAAATTTGTATGAAAAATATATACAAAATACACATAGAATAATGTCAATTCGTATCAAAATGAATGAGCAGAATATCAATAAAATAATGTAAATTTGTTTGAAAATAAAAATGCAAAATACCCATAAAATAAAGCATATGTTTTTAAAAAATACTGATACAAAAATATACATCGAATTATTAAATTTGTATTAAAATTAATATACAAAATGCGTATATAATTAGGTAAATATGTATTGAAAAAATATGCAACATACACGTTTACTCATACAAATTTATATTATTTTATTGGTATTTTGTTTATTTATTTTGATACGAATTACATGATTATATGTGTATTTTGAACATATTTTTTTATACGTATTTACATTATTTAATATGTATTTTGTTTATGTGTTTTTATACAAATTTGCGTTATTATATGTGTATTTGTATAAATATTATGATACAAATTTACTTTATTTCATGTATTTTGTATATATATTTCAATTCAAATTTAGCTTATTTTGTGTGTATTTTGTATATCTATTTTCATTCAAATTTAATTACTTCTGTGTATTTTTGTATATAGTTTAATATAAATTTACGTTATTTTATGTGTATTTTGTATATTTATATTTATACAAATACACATTCTTTTATTGGTATTTTGTTTATTTATTTTGATACGAATTTACATTATTTTATGTGTATTTTGTATACATTTTTTTATACGTATTTACTTCATTTTATGTGTATTTTGTATACATATTTTTATAGAAATCTACGTTATTTTATGTGTGTTCGTATATATATTTTGAAACAAATTTACATTGTTTTATATGTATTTTGCATATCTATTTCAATACAAATTTACCTTATTTTGTGTTTTTTGTATATTTATTTTAATACAAATTTAATTTTTTTATGTGTATTTTGGTATATATATTTTTATAAATAAAAAAAATGCGTTATTTTATGGGTATTTTGCTTCTTTATTTTCATACAATTTTACCTTTTTTTATTAATATTCTGTGTATTTATTTTGGTACGATTTTACATTATTCTATTTGTGTTTTGTACATATTTTTTTATACAAATTTACGTTATTTTAAGTGTATTTGTTTATGTATTTTCACTCAAATTTACATTCTTTTATGTGTGTTTTGTATATTTATTTTCATACAAATTTAAAATATTTTTGTGTATTTTTTTATATAGTTTGATTCAAATTTACGTTATTTTATGTGTATTTTGTATATCTCTTTTCATACAAATACACATTCTTTTATTGATATTTTGTTTATTTATTTTGAAGCGAATTTACTTTATTTAATGTGTATGTTGTATATATATTTTTATACGTATTTACATTATTCTATTTGTGTTTTGTACATATTTTTTATACAAATTTACGTTATTTTAAGTGTATTTGTTTATGTATTTTCATTCAAATTTACATTATTTTATGTGTATTTTGTATACGTATTTCAATACAAATTTACCTAATGTTATGTGTATTTTGTATATTTATTTGCATACGAATTTAAAATATTTTTGTGTAATTTTGTATATAGTTTGATACAAATTTAGGTTATTTTATGTGTATTTTGTATATCTATTTACATACAAATACACATTCTTTTATTGATATTTGTAAATACACATAAAATTCGGTAAATTTGTATTGAAATACATATGCAAAATACACTTAAAATAATGTAAATTTGAATGAAAATATATAAACAAATACATTTAAAATAACGTAAGTTTGTATAAAATATATATAAAAAATACACATTAAATAATGTAAATATATATAAAAAATATATACAAAACACAAATAGAATAATATAAAATCGTATCAAAATATATACACAGAATATTAATAAAATAATGTAAATTTGTATGAAAATTAAGATGAAAAATACCTATAAAATAACACATTTTTTAGAAAATTATATATACCAAAATACACATAAAATATTTGAATTTGTATAAAAATAAATTCAATAAGGTAAATTTGTATTGAAATAGATATGCAAAATACATATAAAACATTGTAAATTTGTTTCAAAATGTATATACGAATACACATAAAATAAATTAGATTTTTATAAAAATATATATACAAAATATACATAAAATTAAGTAAATACGTATAAAAAATGTATACAAAATAAAAAAAAAATAATGTAAATTCGTATAAATATAAATAAACAAAATACCAATAATAGAATGTGTATTTGTATAAATATAAATATACAAAATGCACATAAAATAACGTAAATTTATATAAAACTATATACAAAAATACACAGAAGTAATTAAATTTGTATGAAAATAGATATACAAAATACACACAAAATAAGCTAAATTTGAATTTAAATATATATACAAAATACATAAAATAAAGTAAATTTGTATCGAAATATTTTTAACAAATACACATATAATAACGTAATTTTGTATAAAAATATATAAACAAAATACACATTAAGTAATGTAAATACGTTTAAAAAAATATGTACAAAATACACATATAATCATATAATTCGTATCAAAATAAATAAACAAAAAAACAATAAAATAATGTAAATTTGTATGAGAAAACATATACAAAATACACATAAAATAACGCAAATTTCTATCAAAATATATGTACAAAAATGCACATAAAATTAATTTGCATAAAAAAATATATATAAAAAACACATTACATAATGTAAATGAGTATTAAAATATGTATACAAAATATCTATGAAATAATCTAAATTCGTATCGAGTTAAATTAAGAAAATACCAATAAAATAATGTAATTTTGGATGAAAATATATATAGAAAACACAAAAATAACCTAAATACAAATACAAATATACACATTAAATAATTTAAAACTGAATAAGATGAATATACAAAATTAACATAAAATAAGGTAAATTTGTAATGAAATATATGTAAAAATACACATAAAATAATTTAAATTGTGTGAAAATATATATATATATATAGAAATACACATAAAATAACAAGAATTTGTATAAAATTTGTATCAAATTATATACGAATACACACAATAAAATAACGTAATTTTTTATGAAAATGTTTATATAAAATACACATAAAATAATGTAAATTCGTAAAAAAATATATACACAAAATTCCAATAAAAGAATGGATATTTGTAGGAAAATATATATACAAAATACAAATAAAATAACTAAAATTTGTATAAAAATATGTACAAAAATACACAAAAATAATTTAAATTTGTTTAAAAATAGGTATGCAAAATACACATAAAGTTAGGCAAATTTGTATTGAAATACATATACAAAGCTCACATAAAATAATGTAAATTTGTATGAAAATATATAAACAAATACACATAAAATAACGTAAATTTGGATAAAATATGTATAAAAAATATACATTAAATATTTTAAATATGTATAAAAATATCTTATATTATATATATTTTTATTGAAATTTGCGTTATTTATGTGTATTTTGTATATGTTTTCTCATACAAATTACATTATTTTATTGGTATTTTGTTTATTTATTTTGATACGAATTACATGATTATTTGTGTATTTTGAACATATTTTTTTATACGTATTTACATTATTTAATGTATATTTTGTTTATATATTTTTATACAAATTATTATATGTGTATTTTTATAAGAATTTTGATACAAATTTACATTATTTTATGTATTTTGTATATATATATTTCAATTCAAATTTAGCTTATTTTATGTGTATTTTGTATATCTATTTTAATACAAATTTTATTACTTTCATGTATTTTTGTATATAGTTTTATATAAATTTACGTTATTTTATGTGTATTTAATTGTGTATATGTATTTTTAAAAATATGCTTTATTTCATGGGTATGATGCATCCTTATTTTCATACAAATTTACTTTATTTTATTGATATTCTGCTCATTCATTTTTATACGATTTGACTTTATTCTATGTGTATTTTGTATATTATTTTCATACAAATTTACATTATTTTATGTTTATTTCTTTATATATTTTGACACAAATTTACAATATTTTATGGGTATTTTGTATATATATTTCAAAAGAAATTTACCTAGTTTTGCGCGTATCTTGTATATCTATTTTCATACAAATTCAAATTATTTCTATGTATTTTTGTATATATTTTAATACAAATTTTAGTTATGTTATGTGTATTTTATAAATTTCTTTTCATTCAAATATATATTATTTTATTGGTATTTTGTTGATTTATTTTGATACGAATTTACATTATTTTATATGTACTTTGTATATATATTTTTATACGGATTTATATTATTTAATATTTATTTTGAATATATATTTTTACACAAATTCATTTTTACATTTTTTTATGTATTTTGTATATATATTTCAATTCAAATTTAGCTTATTTTATGTGTATTTTGTATATCTATTTTCATACAAATTTTATTACTTCTGTGTATTTTTGTATATAGTTTTACATAAATTTACGTTATTTTATGTGTATTTTGTATATTTATATTTATACAAACACACAAGTGTATTTTGTTTACATTTTTTTATAAGTATTTACTTAATTATATGTGTATTTTGTATATATATTTTTATAGAAATCTACGTTATTTTATGTGTACTCCTTTATATATTTTGAAACAAATTTACATTGTTTTATATGCATTTTGCGTATCTATTTCAATACAAATTTACCTTATTGTATGTGCATTTTGTATACTTATTTTAATACAAAATCAAATATTTATGTGTTTTCGTATATATATTTTAAAAAAAAAATGCGTTATTCTATGGGTATTTTGCATCTTAATTTTTATACAAATTTACATTATTTTATTAATATTTTGTGTATTTATTTTGATACGATTTTACTTTATTCTATTTGTGTTTTGTATCTATTTTTTTTATACATATTTACATTATTTAATGTGTATTTGTATATATATTTCATACAAATGTACGTTATTTTAAGTGTATATGTTTATATATTTTCATTCAAATCTACATTATTTTATGTGTATTTTGTATATGTATTTCAAAACAAAATTACCTAATTTTATGTGTTTTTTGTATATTTATTTTCATACAAGTTTAAATTATTTTTGTGTATTTTTGTATATAGTTTTATACAAATTTAGGTTATTTTATTTGTATTTTGTATATCTATTTTCATACAAATACACATTCTTTTCAGGATATTTTGTTTATTTATTTTGACAAGAATTTCCATTGTTTCATATGTATTTTGTATATATATTTCTATAGAAATCTACGTTATTTTATGTGTGTTCGTATATATATTTTGAAACAAATTTACATTGTTTGATGTGTATTTTGCATATTTTTTCAATACAAATTTACCTTATTGTATGTGCATTTTGTATATTAATTTTAATACAAATTAGATTATTCTGTTTATTTTTGTATATGTATTTTTATAAAAAAATGCTTTATTTTATGGGTATTTTGCATCTTTATTTTCATACAAATTTACATTATTTTATTGATATTCTGTGTATTTATTTTGATATGATTTTACATTATTCTATGTGTATTTTGTATATATATTTTAAATAAAATATACGTTATTTTATGTGTATTTGTTTTCATTTCATACAAATTTACATTATTTTATGTGTTTTTTGTACATGTATTTAAATACAAATTTAACTAGTTATATGTGTATTTTGTATATCTATTTTTTATGTATATATTCATAGAAATTTACTCTATTTTATGAGTATTCGTATATATATTTTCATACAAATTTCCATTATTGATGTGTCTTTTGCATATCTATTTCAATACAAATTTACTTTATTGTACGTGCATTTTGTATATTTATTTTAATACAAATTTAATTATTTTATATGTATTTTTGTATATATATTTTTATGCAAATATGCGTTTTTATGTGGATATTTTGCATCTTTATTTTCATACAAATTTACATTACCTTATTGATATTCTGTTTATTTATTTTGATACGATTTAACATTATTCTATGTGTATTTTGTATATATTCTTTTTATACATATTTACCATATTTAATGTTTATTTTGTATATATATTTAATCCAAATTTACATTATTTTATGTGTATTTGTTTATATATTTTCATACAAATTTACATTATTTTATGTGTATTTTGTATATATATTTTTCTACGTATTTAAATTATTTTATGTGTATTTTGTATATACATTTTCATAAAAATTTACGTTATTTTATTGTGTGTATTCGTATATATTTTGATACATATTTTAAACAAATTCTTGTTATTTAATGTGTATTTGTATATATATTTTCATACAGATTTATATTATTTTATGTGTATTTTTACATATATTTCATTACAAATTTACCTTATTTAATGTTTATTTTGTATATTTATTTCATTCAATCTTAATTTTTTTTCTGTGTATATTTGTATTTGTATTTAGGTTATTTTATGTGTATTTTCTATATATATTTTCATCCAAAATTACATTATTTTATTGGTATTTTCTTAATTTAATTCGATACGAATTTAGATTATTTCATAGGTGTTTTGTATACATATTTTTATACTCATTTACATTATCTAATCTGTGTTTTGTATATATATTTTTATGCAAATTCTTTTGATGTGCATTTTTGTATATATATTTTAATAGAAATCTGCGTTATTTTATGTGTTTTTTGTATACACAAAAATACACATAAAATAATGTAAACTCGTATCAAAATGAATAAACAAAATTCCAATACAAGAATGTATATTTGTAGGAATATATATATACAAAATACAAATAAAATAACTAAATTTTTTATAAAAATATATACAAAAATACACAAAAATAATTTAAATTAATATGCAAACTATACATAAAATTAAGCAAATTGGAATTGAAATACATATACAAAATACCCATTAAATAATGTAAAATTGAATGAAAATATATAAGCAAATACGCATAAAATAACGCAAATTTGCATAAAATATATATACAAAATATACATTAAATAATGTAAATATGTATAAAAAATATATATACAAAATATACATAGAATAATGTAAAATCGTTTCAAAATAAATAAACAGATTATCAATAAAATAATGTAAATTTGTATGAAAATAAAGATGCAAAATACCCATATAATAACGCATATATGTATAAAAATATACATACAAAAACGCACATAAAATAATTAAATTTGTATTAAAATAAATATACAAAATGCACATTCAATAAAGTAAATTTGTATTGAAATAAATATGCAAAATACACATCAATAATATAAATTTGTATCAAAATATATATACGAATACATATAAAATAGAGTAAATTTCTATAAAAATATACATACAATATACATATAAATGATGTAAATAAGTATAAAAATATATACACCAAATACACCAAAAATAATGTAAATTCGTATCAAAATAAATAATCAAAATTCAGATAAAAGAACGTATATTTGTAGGGAAATAAATATACAAAATACACATAAAATAACGAAAATTTGTGTAAAAATATATACAAAAATACACAAAAATAGTTTCAATTTGTATGAAAATAGATAAAGAAAATACACATATAACTAGTTAAATTTGTATTTAAATACATGTACAAAATACACATGAAATAATGTAAATTTGTATGATATGAAAACAAATACACATAAAATAACGTACATTTTTATAAAATATATCTACAAAATACACATAGAATAATGTAAAATCGTATCAAAATAAATACACAGAATATCAATAAAATAATGTAATTTTCTATAAAAATAAAGATGCAAAATACCAATAAAATAAAGCATATTTTTATGAAAATACATATACAAAAATACACATAGAATAATCAAATTTGTATTAAAATTTATATACAAAATGCACATACAATAAGGTAAATTTGTATTGAAAATATATGCAAAATGCACATAAAGCAATGTGAATTTGTTTGTAAATATATATATACGAATACACATGAAATAACGTAGATTTCTATAGAAATATATATACAAAACACACATGAAATGATGTAAATACGTATAGAAAATATATATACAAAATACACATTAAATAATGTAAATTCGAGTCAAAATAAATAAACAAAATATCATGAAAAGAATGTGTATTTGTATGAAAATAGATAATAGATAATAAATTTGTATAAAATACATATGCAAGATACACATTAAATAATGTAAATATGTATAAAACAAATATATACAAAAACAAAATAGAATTATGTAAAATCGTTTCAAAATGAATATACAGAATATTAATAAAATAATGTAAATTTGTATGAAAATAAAGATGCAAAATTTTCATAAAATAGCGCATTTTTTATGAAAATATATATACCAAAATACACATAAAATATCTAAATTTGTATTGAAATAAATATACAAAATGCACATACAATAAGGTAAATTTGTATTGAAAGAGATATACAAAAATACATATATAACAATGTAAATTTGTTTCAAAATATATATACGAATACACATAAGCTAACGAAGTTTTCTATAAAAATATGAATACAAAATACACATAAAATTAAGTAACTACGTATAAAAAAATGTATACAAAATACACATAAAATAATTTAAATTCGTATCAAATAAATAAACAAAAAATCAATAAAAGAATGTGTATTTGTATAAATATAAATATACAAAATACACATAAAATAAGGGAGATTTGTATAAAACTATATACAAAAATACACAAAAGTAATTAAATTTGTATGAAAATATATATATAAAATACACATAAAATAAGCTAAATTTGAATTGAAATATATATACAAAATACATAAAATAATGTAAATTTATATAATATAAAATACATATATACGTATTTAATTTTAAATATATAAACAAAATACTCATTAAATAATAATAATAAAATATGTACAAAACAAAAATAACATATATAATTAAATTGTCAAAAAAAAATAAACAAAGTACCAATAAAATAATGTAAATTTGTATGAGAAAACATATGCAAATAATTTAAAATTGAATGAAATTAATATACAAAATAAACATAAAATAAGGTAGATTTGTAATGAAATATTTGTACAAAATACACATAAAATAATGTCAATTTGTATGAAAATATATATACAAATACACATAAAATAACATGAATTTGAATAAAAATATATATAAAAAATAAACATTAAATAATGTAAATGCGTATAAAAATATATACTATACAAAGTACATATAAAATAATGTAAATTCGTATCAAAATAAATCAACAAAATACCAATAAAATAATATATATTTGGATGAAAATAAATTTACAAAATACACATAACATTAGTAAAATTTGTATTAAAATATATACAAAAATACCCAGAAATAGTTTCAATTTGTATAAAAATAGATATACAAAATACACATATAAGTAGTTAAGTTTGTATTTAAATACATGAACAAAATACACATAAAATAATGTAAATTTGTATGAAATGAAAACAAATACACTTAAAGTAACGTACATTTGTATTAAATATATATACAAAATACACATATAATAATGTAAAATCGTATCAAAATAAATACACAGAATATCAATAAAATAATGTAAATTTTTATGAAAATAAAGATGCAAAATACCCATAAAATAAAGCATATTTTAAAAAAAAATACATATATAAAAATATACATAGAATAACTAAATTTGTATTAAAATTATTATACAAAATGCATATACAATAAGGTAAATTTGTATTGAAAAAATATGCAAAATACGTTTACTCATACAAATATATCTTATTTTATTGGTATTTTGTTTATTTATTTTGATACGAATCTATGATTATATGTGCATTTGTACACATTTTATACGTATTAACGATATTTAATGTGTATTTTTTCATATATTTACGTTATTATATGTGTATTTGTATAAATATTTTGATACAAATTTACTTTATTTCATGTATTTTGTATATATATTTCAATTCAAATTTAGCTTATTTTTTTGTGTATTTTGGTTATCTATTTTCTTACAAATTTAATTACTTCTGTGTATTTTTGTATATAGTTTTATATAAATTTACGTTATTTTATGTGTATTTTGTATATTTATATTTATACAAATACACATTCTTTTATTGGTATTTTGTTTATTTATTTTGATGCAATTTACATTATTTATGTGTATTTTATACATACATACGTTTTTTCTTCATTTTATGTGTATTTTGTATATATATTTTTATATAAATCTACGTTATTTTATGTGTATTCGTATATATATTTTGAAACAAATTTACATTGTTTTATATGTATTTTGCATATCTATTTTAATATAAATATACCTTATTGTATGAGTTTTTTGTATATTTATTTTAATACAAATTTAATTTTTTTTTATGAGTATTTTGGAATATATATTATTATAAATAAAAAAATGCGTTATTTTATGGGTATTTTGCTTCTTTATTTTCATACAAATTTACATTATTTTATTAATATTCTGTGTATTTATTTTGATACGATTTTACATTATTCTATTTGTGTTTTGTATATATTTTTTTTATACATATTTACATTATTTAATGTGTATTTTGTATATATATTTGATACAAATTTACGTTATTTTAAGTGTATATGTTTATATATTTTCAATACAAATTTACCTAATTTTGTGTATTTTGTATATTTATTTTCATACAAATTTAAATTATTTCTGTGCATTTTTGTATATAGTTTTATACAAATTTAGTTTATTTTATGTGTATTTTTGTATATCTTTTCATACAAATACACATTCTTTTTTTGATATTTTATTTATTTATTTTGACACGAATTTACATTATTTAATGTCAATTTGTATATATATTTATATATATATATATATATATATATATATATATATATATATATATATATATATATATATATATATATATATATATGTATGTATGTATATATATATATATATATATATATATATATATATATATATATATATATATTTACACAGTATTTACAACATTTCAAGTATTTTGTATATAGAAATCTGCGTTACTTTATTTGTATTCGTATATATATTTTGAAACAAATTTACATTGTTTTATGTGTATTTTGCATATTTTTTAATAAAAATTTACCTTCTTGTATGTTCATTTGTATATTAATTTTACTACAAATTTAATTATTGATTGTCTATTTATGTTTATGTATTTTTATAAAAATATGCTTTATTTTATGGGTATTTTGCATCTTTATTTTCATAAATTTACATTATACACTTAAAATAATGTAAATTTCAGGCTAAAATATATATAAATATATATATATATATATATATATATATATATATATATATATATATATATATATATATATATATAGATATATATATATATATACAAAATACACATTAAATAATGTAAAAATGTATAAAAAAATATAAACAAAACACAAATAGAATAATGTAAAATCGTATCAAAATACATACACAGAACATCAATAAAATAATGTAAATTTGTATGAAATTAAAGATGCAAAATAACCATAAAATAAAGTATATTTTTATAAAAATAAATATACAAATATACACATAGAATAATTAAATTTGTATTAAAATTAATATACAAAATGCACATACAATAAGGTAAATTTTTATTGAAAAAATATGCAAAATACACATGAAACAATGTAAACTTGTTTGAAAATATATATACGAATACACATAAAATAACGAAGATTTCTATAGAAATATATATACAAAATACACATGAAATGACGTAAATACGTATGAAAATATATATATAAAAAACACATTAAATAATGTAAATTCGTGTCAAAATAAATAAACAAAATATCAATAAAAGAATGTTTATTTGTATGAAAATAAATATACAAAATACACATAAAATAAATTAAATTTGTATAAAACTATATACAAAAACATACAAAAAATAATTTAAATTTGTATGAAAATAAATATACAAAATACACATAAAATTAGGTAAATTTGTATTGAAATACATATACAAAATACACATAAAATAATAATAAAATTTGAATGAAAATATATAAACAAATACACCTGAAATAACGTTAATTTGTATAAAATATATATAAAAAATACACATTAAATAATGTGTATATATATATATATATATATATATATATATATATATATATATATATATATATATATATATATATATATATATATATATATATATGTATATATATATATATATATATATATATATATATATATATATATATATATATATATATATATATATATATATATATATATATATATAGAAAATACACATAGAATAATGTAAAATCTTATCAAAATAAATAAACAGAATATTAATAAAATAATGCAAATTTGTATGAAAATTAAGATGCAAAATACCCATCAAATAACACATTTAAAAAAAATATATATATATAACAAAATACACATTAAATATTTGAATTTGTATTAAAATAAATATACAAAATGTACATACGAGAAAGGTAGATTTATATTGAAATATATATGCAAAATACATATAAAACAATGTAAATTTGTTTCAAAATATATATACGAATGCACATAAAATAACGTAGATTTCTATAAAAATATATACAAAATACACATAAAACTATGTATATACGTAAAAAAAAATTGTATACAAAATATACATAAAATAATGTATATTCGTATCAAAATAAATAAATAAAATACCAATAAAAGAATGTGTATTTGTATAAATATAATTATACAAAAAACACAAAATAACGTAAATTTATATAAAATTATATACAAAAATACACAAAAGGAGTTAAATTTGAATAAAAATAGATATACAAAATACTCGCAAAATACACATAAAATAATGCATAATTTTATAAAAACACATATACAAAAATACACATATAATAATTAATTTTCTATTAAAATTAATATACAAAATGCACATACAATAAGGTAAATTTGTATTGAAAAAATATGCAAATTACACATAAAACAAAGTAAATTTGTTTCCATATATATATATATATATATATATATATATATATATATATATATATATATATATATATATATATATATATATATATATATATATATATATATATATTTCCAAAATACACATTAAATAATGTAAGCTCGTGTCAAAATAGATAAACAAAATATCAATAAAAGAATGTGTATTTGTATGAAGATAAATATACAAAATACACATAAAATAACCTAATATGAATAAAACTATATACAAAAATAAACAAAAATAATTTTAATTTGAATAACAATAAATACCCAAAATACACATAAAATTAGGTAAATTTGTATTGAAATACATACACATATACAAAATACATAAGATAATGTAAATTTGTATCAAAATATTTTTACAAACACACACATAATAACATAAATTTGTATAAAAATATATAAACAAAATACACATTAAATAATGTAAATACGTATAAAAAAATATGTACAAAATACACATATAATCATGTAATTCATATCAATATAAATAAACAAAATACCAATAAAATGATTTAAATTTGTATGAGAAAATATATACAAAATACACATAAAATAACGCAAATTTCTATAAAAATATATGTACAAAAATGCACATAAAATAAATTTGCATGAAAAAATATATACAAAACACACATTAGATAATGTAAATGAGTATAAAAATATGTATACAAAATATCTATGAAATAATCTGAACTCGTATCGAGTTAAATTAAGAAAATACCAATAAAATAATGTAATTTTGGATGAAAATATATATAGAAAATAAACATAAAATAACCTAAATACAAATAGAAATACAAACATAAAATAATTTAAAATTGAATGAAATAAAAATACAAAATAAACATAAAAATATGGTAAATTTGTAATGAAATATATGTAAAAATACACATAAAATAATATAAATTTGTATGAAAATATATATACAAATACACATAAAATAACATGAATTTGTATCAAATTTGTATCAAAATATATACGAATACACACAATAAAATAAGGTAAATTTTTATGAAAATGTATATACAAAATACACATAAAATAATTTAAATACGTAGAAAAATATATATACAAAATACACAAAAAATAATGTAAACTCGTATGAAAATAAGTAAACAAAAATTCCAATAAAAGAATGTATATTTGTAGGAAAATATATATATACAAAATACAAATAAAATAACTAAAATTTGTATAAAAATATATAAAAAAGTAAAGAAATATAGTTTAAATTTGTTTGAAAATAGATATGCAAAATACACATAAAATTAGGCAAATTTGTATTGAAATACATATACAGAATACACATAAAATAATGTAAATTTGTATGAAAACATATAAACAAATACACATAAAATAACGTAAATTTGCATAAAATATATATACAAAATAAACATTAAATAATGTAAATATGTATAAAAAATATATATACAAAATACACATAGAATAATGTTAAATCGTATAAAAAAAATAAACAGAATATCAATAAAATAATGTAAATTTGTATGAAAATAAAGATGCAAAATACCCATATAATAACGCATATTTGCATAAAAATTTATAAATAAAAATACACATTAAATAATTTAATTTGTATTAAAATAAATATAAAAAATGCATATACAATAAAGTAAATTTGAATTGAAATAGATATGCAAAATACACATAAATAATGTAAATTTGTATCAAAATATTTATACGAATACACAAAGATGCAAAATACCCATAAAATAACGCATTTTTTATAAAATATATATTGACCAAAATACACATAAAATATTTAAATTTGTATTAAAATAAATATACAAAATGCACATTCATTAAGGTAAATTTGTATTGAAATAGATTTTTATTTTTTTAATTTTTTTTACAGCTAAGGAGACAGCTCAAGGGCGCAAAGAAAAATAAAAGAAAAAAAGGCCCGCTACTCACTGCTCCCGAACAGAGGTTAAAGGAGTGTCCAAAATCAGAGGTTAATTTCGGGAGGATATGCAAAATACATATAAGACAATGTAAATTTTTTTCAAAATATATATACGAATACACAAAATAACGTAGATTTCTATAAAAATAAATATATACAAAATACACATAAAATTAAGTAGATGCGTATAAAAAAAAATGAATTCAAAATACACATAAAATAATGTAAATTGGTATCAAAATAAACATAAAATAAGGTAAATTTGTAATGAAATATATGTACAAAATACACATAAAATAATCTAATTTTTTATGAAAATATATATACAAATACACATAATAACGCATATTTGTTTAAAGATATATGTACAAAAAAACACATAAAATAGAGTTAATTTCTATGAAAATATATATTCAATATATATAAAAAATTATGTAAATAAGTATAAAAAAAATATGTATCAAATACACATAAAATAATGTAAATTCGTTTCAAAATAAATAAACAAAATTCCGATAAAAGAATGTATATTAGTAGGATAATAAATATAAAACATACACATAAAATTACGAAAATTTGTATTAAAATATATACAAAAATACACAAAATTCAATTCAATTTGTATGAAAATAGATATACAAAATACACATATGATTAGTTAAGTTTGTATTTAAATACATGTACAAAATACACATAAAATAATGTAAATTTGTATGAAATGAAAGCAAATTCACATAAACTAACGTACATTTGTATAAAATATATATACAAAATAAACATAGAATAATGTAAAATCGTATCAAAATAAATATACAGAATATCAATAAAATAATGTAAATTTGTATGAAAATAAAGATGCAAAATTCCCATAAAATAAAGCATATTTTTTAAAAAATACGTATACAAAAATACACATAGAATAATTAAATTTGTATTAAAATTAATATACAAAATGCACATAAAATCAGGTAGATTTGTATTGAAAGATTGTGCAAAATACACATAAAACAATGTAAATTTGTTTCAAAATATATACACGAACACACATAAAATAACGTAGATTTCTATAGAAATATATAAACAAAATACACATGAAATGATGTAAATACGTATAAAAATATATATACACAATACACATTAAATAATGTAAATTCGTGTCAAAATAAATAAACAAAATATCAATAAAAAAATGTGTATTTGTATGAAAATAGATATAGAAAATACACATAAAATATTGTAAATTTGTATAAAACTCTATGCAAAAATACACAAAAAAATCATTTAAATTTGTTTGAAAATAAATATACAAAATACACATAAAATTAGGTAAATTTGTATTGAAATACATATAGAAAACACACATAAAATAATGTAAATTTGAATGAAAATATATTAACAAATACACTTAAAATAACGTAAACTTGAATGAAATATATATATAAAATACACATTAAATAATGTAAATATGTATAAGGAAATATATACAAAACACAAATAGAATAATGTAAAATCGTATCAAAATAAATACACAGAATATGAATAAAATATTGTAAATTTGTATGAAAATAAAGATGCAAAATACACATAAAATAACGCATTTTTTACAAAAATATATTTACCAAAATATACATAAGATATTTAAATGTGCATTACAATAAATATACAAAATGCACATACAATAAGGTAAATTTGTATTGAAATAGACATGCAAAATACATATAAAACAATGTAGTTTTTTTTCAAAATATATATACAAATACACATAAAATAAAGTAGATTTCTATAAAAATACATATACAAAATACATATAAAATGAAGTAAATACGTATAAGAAAATGTAGACAAAATACACATAAAATAATGTAAATTCGTATCAAAATAAATCAACAAAATACCAATAAATGAATGTGTATTTGTATAAATATAAATATACAAAATACATATAAAATAACGTAAAATTGTATAAAACTATATACAAAAAATAAACAAAAATAATTAAATTTGTATGAAAATACATATACAAAAGACATAAAATAAGATAAATTTGAATTGAAATAAATATACAAAATACTTAAAATATGTAAATTTGTATCAAAATATTTATTCAAATACATATATAATTACGTAAATTTGTATAAAAATTTATAAACAAAATGCACATTAAATAATGTAAATACGTATAAAAAATATGTACGTAATGTAAAAATTTATTAAAATAAAGATGCAAAATACCCATAAAATAACTCATATTTAAAAAAAAATATATACAAAAATACACATTAAATAATTAAATTTGTATAAAAATAAATATACAAAATACACATACAATAAGTTAAATTTGTGTTGAAATAGATATGCAAAATACACATAAAATAATGAAAATTTGTGACAAAATATATACGAATACACACAATAAAATAACTATATATACAAAATGCACATAAAATAATGTAAATTAGTATCAAAATAAATAAATAAAAATTCCAATAAAAGAATGTATATTTGTAGGAAAAAATTTATACACAATACAAATAAAATAACTAAAATTTGTATAAAAATATATAAAAAAATACGCAAAAATATTTTAAATTTGTTAGAAAATAGATATGCAAAATACACATAAAATTAGGCAAATATGTATTGAAATACATATACAAAACACACATAAAATAATGTAAATTTGTATGAGAATATATGAACAAATAAACATAAAATAACGTAAATTTGGATAGAATATATATACAAAATATACATTAAATAATGTAAATAAGTATAAAAATATATATACAAAATACATATAGAATAATGTAAAATCGTATCAAAGTAAATAAACAGAATATCAATAAAATAATGTATATTTGTATGAGAATAAAGATGCAAAATACCCATATAATAACGCATACTTGTATAAAAATATATATAAAAAAATACATATCAAATAATTAAATTTGTATTAAAATAAATAAACAAAATGCACATACAATAAATCAAATTTGTATTGAAATAGATATGCAAATTACACATCAATAATGTAAAGTTGTATCAAAATATATATATGAATACTCATAAAATAGAGTAAATTTCTATGAAAATATACATACAAAATACATATAAAATGATGTAAATAAGTATAAAAATATATATACCAAATATACCTCAAATAATGTAAACTCGAATAAAAATAAATGAACAAAATTCCGATAAAAGAACGTATATTTGTAGGAAAATAAATATACTAAATACACATAAAATAACGAAAATTAACATAAAAATATATACAAATACACATAAAATAATAAAAATTTGTATGAAAATATATATACAAATACACATAAAATATCATGAATTTGTATAAAATTTGTATCAAAATATATACGAATACTCACAATAAAATAAAATGTATATACAAAATACACATAAAATGATTTAAATAAGTAGAAAAATATATATACAAAATACACATAAAATAATGTAAATTCGTATCAAAATAAATAAACAAAATTCCAATAAAAGAATGTATATTTGTAGGAAAATATATATACAAAATACAAATAAAATATCTAAAATATGTATACAAATATATATTAAATTACAAAAAAATAATTTAAATTAGTTGGAAAATAGATATGCAAAATACAAATAAAATTAGGCAAACTTGTATTGAAATACATATACAAAATACACATAAAATAATGTAAATTTGTATGAAAATATATAAACAAATACACATAAAATAACGTAAATTTGGATAAAATATATATACAAAATAAACATTAAATAATGTAAATATGTATAAAAAAAAATATATATATATATATATATATATATATATATATATATATATATATATATATATATATATATATATATATATATATATATATATACAAAATACACATAGAATAACGTTAAATCGAATCAAAATAAATAAACAGAATATCAATAAAATAATGTAAATTTGTATGAAAATAAAGATGCAAAATACCCCTATAATAACGCATATTTGCAAAAAAGTATATACTATACAAAAATAATTTAATTTGTATTAAAATAAATATACAAAATGCACATAAAACAAAGTAAATTTGTATTGAAATAGATGAAAAATACACATAAATAATGTAAATTTGTATCAAAATATATATACGAATGCACATAAAATAGAGTAAATTTCTATGAAAATATACATACAAAATACATATAAAATGATGTAAATAAGTATAAAAATATATGTAACACATACACCTCAAATAATGTAAATTCGTATCAAAATAAATAAATAAAAATTCCGATAAAAGAACGTGTATTTGAAGGAAAATAAATATACAAAAATACACAAAAATATTTTAAATTTGTATGAAAATAAAAATACAAAATATATATAAAATTAGGTAAATTTGTATTGAAATACATTTACAAAATACACATAAAATAATGTAAATTTGAATGAAAATATATAAACAAATACAAATTTCTATCAAATATACATACAAAATACACATTAAATAATGTAAATATGTATAAAAAAATATATACAAAACACAATTAGAATAATGTAAAATCGTATCAAAATAAATACACAGAATATTAATAATATAATGTAAATTTGTATGAAAATTAAGATGCAAAATATCCATAAAATAACACATTTTTTATAAAAATATTTATACCAAAACACACATAAAATATTTGAATTTTTATTAAAATAAATACACAAAATGCACATACAATAAGGTTAATTTGTATTGAAATAGATATGCGAAATACATATAAAACAATGTAAATTTGTTTCAAAATATATATACGAATACACAAAAAATAACGTAGATTTCTATAAAAATATATATACAAAAAACACATAAAATTAAGTAAATTCGTATAAAAAATTGTATACAAAATACACATAAAATAATGTAAACTCGTATCAAAATAAATCAACAAAATACCAATAAAAGAATGTGTATATACAATATACAAAATATACAAAATATACAAAATACACATCAAATAACGTAAATTAAGTATAAAAATATATATACAACATACACATAAAATAATGTAAATTCGTATCAAAATAAATAAACAAAATTCCATGTAAATTTGTATGAAAACAAATATACAAAATACACATAAAATTAGGTAAATTTGTATTGAAATACTTTTACAAAATACACATAAAATAATGTAAATTTGAATGAAAATTTATAAACAAATAACGTAAATTTGTATTATATATATATATATATATATATATATATATATATATATATATATATATATATATATATATATATATATATATATATATATATATATATATATATATATATATATATATATATATATATAATATATATATATATATATATATATATATATATATATATATATATATATATATATAATATATATATATAAGATTTTTTTTTATAAAAAACATATATACCAAAACAAACATAAAATATTTGAATTTGTATTAAAATAAATATACAAAATGCACATACAATAAGGTAAATTTGTATTGAAATAGATATGCAAAATATATATAAAACAATGTAAATTTGTTTCAAAATATATATACGAATACACATAAAATAACGTAGATTTCTATGAAAATATATATACAAAATACACATAAAATGAAGTAAATACGCATTAAAAATTTATACAAAATACACAAAAAATAATGTAAACTCGTATCAAAATAAATAAACAAAATACTAATAAAAGAATTTGTATTTGTATAAATATAAATATACAAAATACACATAAAATAGCGTAAATTTATATAAAACTATATACAAAAATACTCAGAAGTAATCAAATTTATATGGAAATAGATATACAAATTTGAATTAAAATATTTATACAAAATATATAAAACTATAAATTTGTATCAAAATATTTATACAAATACACATATAATAACGTATATTTGTGTAAATATATATAAACAAAATACACATTAAATAATGTAAATACGTATAAAAAATATGTACAAAATACACATATAATCAAGTAATTCGTATAAAATTAAATGAACAAAATACCAATAAAATATTTTAAATTTGTATGACAAAACATATACAAAATACTCATAAAATAACGCAAATTTCTATAAAAATATATGTACAAAAATGCACATTAAATAAAGTTAATTTGCATAAAAATATATATACAAAACACACATTAGATAATGTAAATGAGTATAAAAATATGTATACAAAATACCTATGAAAAAATCCAAATTCGTATCGAATTAAATTATGAAAATACCAATAAAATAATGTAATTTTGGAGAAAAATATATATAGAAAATGCACATAAAATTACCTAAATATAAATACAAATATACACATCAAATAATTTAAGATTGAATGAAATAAATATACAAAATAAACATAAAATAAGGTAAATTTTTATACAAATTTACATTATTTATGTGTATTTTGCATATCTATTTCAATACAAATTTACTTTATTGTATGAGCATTTTGTATATTTATTTCAATACAAATTTAATTATTTTATATGTATTTTTTTAAATATATTTTTATGCAAAAATGCGTTATTACATGGGTATTTTGCATCTTTATTTTCATACAAATTTACATTATTTTATTGAAATTCTGTTTATTTATTTTGATACGATTTAACATTATTCTATGTGTATTTTGTATATATATTTTTATACATATTTACATTATTTAATGTATATTTTGTATATATATATTTTATCCAAATTTACGTTATTTTATGTGTATTTGTTTATATATCTTTATACAAATATACATTATTTTATGTGTATTTTGTATATGTATTTCAATACAAATTTGCCTAATTTTATGTGTATTTTGCATATCTATTTTCAAAAAAATTTAAACTATTTTTGTGTATTTTTGTAAATATTTTTATACAAATTGTAGTTATTTTATTTGTATTTTGTATATTTATTTTCCTACAAATATACATTCTTTTCTTGGAATTTTGTTTATTTATTTTGGTACGAGTTTACATTATTTTATGTGTATTTTGTATATATATTTTTCTACGTATTTACATTATTTTATATGTATTTTAAATATATATTTTCATAAAAATTTACGTTATTTTATTGTGTGTATTCGTATTTATTTTGATACAAATTCTATACAAATTCATGTTATTTTATGTGTATTTGTATATATATTTTCATACAAATTTATATTATTTGATGTGTATTTTTACATATATTTCATTACAACTTTACCATATTTTATGTTTATTTTGTATATTTATTTCATTCAATCTTAAATTATTTTATGTGTATATTTGTATTTGTATTTAGGTAATCTTATGTGTATTTTCTATATATATTTTCATCCAAAATAACATTATTTTATTGGTATTTTCTTAATTTAATTCGATACGAATTTAGATTTTTTCATAGGTATTTTCTATACATATTTTTATACTCATTTATATTATCTAATGTATGTTTTGTATATATATTTTTTATGCAAATTTACTTTATTTTATGTGCATTTTTGTACATATATTTTTATAGAAATTTGCGTTATTTTATGAGTATTTTGTATATGTTTTCTCATACAAATTTATATTATGTTATTGGTATTTCGTTCATTTATTTTGATACGAATTGCATGATTATATGTGTATTTTGTACATATTTTGTTATACGTATATACATTATTTAATGTGTATTTTGTTTATATATATTTATACAAATTTACGTTATTATATGTCTATTTGTATAAATATTTTGATACAAATTTACATTGTTTTATGTATTTTGTATATATATCTCAATTAAAATTTAGCTTATTTTATGTGTATTTTGTATATCTCTTTTCATACAAATTTAATTACTTCTGTGTATTTTTGTATATAGTTTTATATAAATATACGTTGTTCTATGTGTATTTTGTATATATATAATTATAGAAATACGCATTCTTTTATTAGTATTTTGTTTATTTATTTTGATACGAGTTTACATTATGTTATGTGTATTTTGTATTTATATTTTCATAGAAATCTACGTTATTTTATGTGTATTCGTATATATATTTTGAAACAAATTTACATTGTTTTATATGTATTTTGCATATCTATTTCAATACAAATTTACCTTATTGTATGCGCATTTTGTATATTTATTTTAATACAAATTCAAATATTTTATGTGTGTTTTGGTATATATATTTAAAAAAAAAAGCATTATTTTATGGGTATTTTGCATCTTAATTTCCATACAAATTTATATTATTTTATTAATATTCTGTGTATGTATTTTGATACTATTTTACATTATTCTATTTGTATTTTGTATATATTTTTTTATACATATTTACATTATTCTATGTGTATTTTGTATATATATTTTATACAAATTTACGTTATTTTAAGTGTATTAGTTTATATATTTTCATTCAAATTTACATTATTTTATGGGTATTTTGTATATGTATTTCAATACAAATTTACCTAATTTTATGTGTATTTTGTATATTTATTTTCATACAAATTTAGATTATTTTTGCGTATTTTTGTATATAATTTTATACAAATTTAGGTCATTTTATGTGTATTTTGAATATATATTTTCATACAAATACACATTCTTTTATTGATATTTTGTTTATTTATTTTGAAACGAATTTACATTCTTTTATTTGTATTTTGTATATATATTTCTATTCGTATTTACATAATTTCATGTGTATTTTGTATATATATATATATATATATATATATATATATATATATATATATATATATATATATATATATATATATATATATATATATATATATATATATATATATATATATATATATATATATATATATATATATATATATATATATATATATATATATATATATATATATATATATATTGTGTTTGCATTTTGGATATTAATTTTAATACAAATTTAATTATTCAATGAATATTTTTGTATATGTATTTTTATAAAAAAATATGCTTTATTTTATTTGTATTTTGCATTTTTATTTTCATAAAAATATACGTTATTTTATGTTCATTTTTGTACATATATTTTTATAGAAATTTGCGTTAGTTTATGTGTATTTTGTATATATTTTATTCATACAAATTTACTTTTTTTATTGGTATTTTTTTGCGTATTTTGATACGAATTTACATTATTATATGTGTATTTTGTATACATTTTGTATACGTATTTTCATTATTTAATGTGTATTTTTTTATATATTTTAAAACAAATTTACGCTATTTTATGCGTATGTTTAAATATTTTGATACAAATTTACATTAGTTTATGTATTTTGTATATATATTTCAATACAAATTTTGTTTATTTTATGTATATTTTGTATATCTATTTTCATAGAAATTTAAATTACTTTTGTGTATTTTTGTTAATAGTTTTATACAAATTTACGTTATTTTATGTGTATTTTGTATATTTATTTTCATACAAATTCACATTCTTCTATTGGTATTTTGTTTATTTATTTCGGTACGAGTTTACATTATTTTATGTGTATTTTGTATATATATTTTGATACGTTTTTACATCATTTTATGTGTATTTTTTATATATATTTTTATAAAAATTTACGTTTTTTTATATGTATTCGTATATATATTTTGCAACAAATTTACATTGTTAGATGTGTGTTTTGCATATCTATTTCAATACAAATTTACCATATTGTATGTGTATTTGTATATTTATTTTAATACAAATTTAATTCATTGATGTGTATTTTTGTGTATATATTTTTAAAAATATATTCTTTTTTCTGGTAATTTTGCATCTTTATTTTCATACAGTTTTACATTATTTTATTGATATTCTGTGTATTTTTTTTATACATTTTTACATTGTTCAATGTGTATTTTGTATATATTTTATTTTACATATTTACATTATTTTATGTGTATTTTCTATACATATTTTATGCATATATACGTTACTTTATGTCTATTTGTTTAAATATTTTCATGCAAATTTATATTATTTTATGTGTATTTTGCATATGTATTTCAATACAAATTTATCTAATTTTATGTGTATTTTTTATATGTATTTTCATACAAATTGAAATTATTTTTGAGGATTTTTGTATGTATTTTAATACAAATTTTAGTTATTTTATATATTATTTTGTATATTTATTTTCTTACAGATATACATTCTTTTATTGAAATTTAGTTTATTGGATTTGATACGAATTTTCCTTATTTTAGGTGTATTTTGTATATATATTTTTATACGTATTTACATCATTTTATGTGTATTTTTTATATATATTTTCATAGAAATTTACGTTATTTTATATGTTTTCGTATATATATTTTAATACAAACTTACATTATTTGATGTGTATTTTGCATAACTATTTCAATACAAATTTACCTTATTGTATATGCATTTTCTATATTTATTTTAATAGAAATTTAATTATTTTATATGTATTTTTGTATATATATTTTTTAAAGAAATATGCGTTATTTTATGGGTATTTTGCACCTTTATTTTCATAGAAATTTACATTATTTTATTGATATTCTGTTCATTTATTTTGATACGATTTTACATTATTCTATGTGTATTTTGTATATATTTTTTATACATTTTTCATTATTTAATGTGTATTTTGTATATATATTTTATACAAATATACGTTATTTTATGTGTATTTGTTGATATATTTTGACACAAATTTACAATATTTTATGGGTATTTTGTATATATATTTCAAAAGATATTTACCTTGTTTTATGTGTATTTTGTATATCTATTTTCATACAAATTCAAATTATTTCTGGGTATTTTTGTATATATTTTAATACAAATTTTAGTTATGTTATGTGTATTTTCTAAATTCATTTTCATTCAAATATATTTTATTTTATTGGTATTTTCTTGATTTATTTTGATACGAATTTACATTATTTTATACGTACTTTGTATATATATTTTTATACGCATTTACATTATTTAATGTTTATTTTGAATATATATTTTTATACAAATTCATGCTATTTTATGAGTATTTGTATATATATTTTCATTCAAATTTACATTATTTTATGTGTATTTTAAACCTATATTTCATTAAAAATTTAGCTTATTTTATGTTTGTTTTGTATATTTATTTCATTCAATTTTAAATTATTTTATGTGTATAATTGTATTTGTATTTCGGTTATTTTATGTTTATTTTCTATATATATTTTCATCCAAAACTACATTATTTTATTGGTATTTTGTTAATTTAATTCGATACGAATTTAGATTAATTCATAGGTATTTTGTATACATATTTTTAAACGCATTTACATTATTCAATGTGTGTTTTGTATATATATTTTCATGCAAATTTACTTTATTTTATGTGCATTTTTTACATATTTTTTTTTTAGAATTTTTCGTTGTTTGATGTGTATTTTGTATATGTCTTCTCATACAAATTTACATTGTTTTATTGGTATTTTGTTAATTTATTTTGATACGAATTACATGATTATATGTGTATTTTGTACATATTATTTTATACGTATTTACATTATTTAATGTGTATTTTGTTTATATATTTTTATACAAATTTACGTTATTATATGTGCATTTGTATAAATATTTTGATACAAATTTACAGTATTTTATGTATTTTGTATATATATTTCAATTCAAATTTAGCTTATTTTATGTGTATTTTGTATATCTATTTTCATAAAAATTTAATTACTTTTGTGTTTTTTGGTATATAGTTTTATACAAATCTACGTTATTTTATGTGTATTTTGTATATTTATATATATACAAATACTCATTCTTTTATTGGTATTTTGTTTATTTATTTTGATACGAATTTACATTATTTTATGTGTATTTTGTATACATTTTTTTATACGTATTTACTTAATTTTATGTGTATTTTGTATATATATTTTTATAGAAATCTACGTTATTTTATGTGCATTCGTATATATATTTTGAAACAAATTTACATCGTTTTATATGTATTTTCATTATCTATTTCAATACAAATTTACCTTATTGCATGATGATTTTGTATATTTATTTTTATACAAACTCAAATATTTTATGTGTATTTTGGTATATATATTTTTTTTATAAAAAAATGCGTTATTTTATGGGTGTTTTGCATCTTAATTTTCATACAAATTTACATTATTTTATTAATATCCTGTGTATTTATTTTGATACGATTTTACATTATTCTATTTGTGTTTTGTATATATTTTTTTATACATATTTACATTATTTAATGTGTATTTTGTGTATATATATATATATATATATATATATATATATATATATATATATATATATATATATATATATATATATATATATATATATATATATATATATATATATATATATATATATATATAAATTTTATTATACAAATTCACGTTATTTCAAGTGTATTTGTTTATATATTTTCATTCAAATTTACATTATTTTATGTGTATTTTGTATAAGTATTTCAATACAAATTTACCTAATTTTATGTGTATTTTGTATATTTATTTTCATACAAATTTAATTTTTTTGTGTATTTTTGTATATAGTTTTATACAATTTTAGGTTATTTTATGTATATTTTATATATCTATTTTCATAGAAATACACATTCTATTATTGATATTTTGTTTATTTATTTTGACACGATTTTACATTATTTAATGCGTATTTTGTATATATATTTTTATACGTATTTACATCATTTCATGTGTATTTTGTATATATAGTTCTATAGAAATCTACGTTATTTTATGTGTATTCGTATATATATTTTGAAATAAATTTACGTTTTATGTGTATTTTGCATATTTTTTCAAAACAAATTTACCTTATTGTATATGCATTTTGTATATTAATTTTAGCACAAATTTATTTATTCAATGTGTATTTTTGTATAAGTATTTTTATAAAAAATATGTTTTATTTTGTGGGTATTTTGCATCTTTATTTTCATACTAATTTACATTATTTTATTGATATTCTGTGTAAATATTTGGCACGATTTTACTTTATTCTATGTGTATTTTATATATATATATATATATATATATATATATATATATAGATATATATATATATATATATATATATATCTATATATATTATATGTGTATTTTGTATATCTATTTTCATACTAATTGAAATTATTTTTGTGGGTTTTCGTATATATTTTTATATAAATTTTCGTTATTTTATGTGTATTTTGTATATATATTGTAAATATACGTTCTTTTAGCGGAATTTTGTTTATTTATTTTGATACGAATTTACTTTATTTGATGTGTATTTGGTATATATATTTTTATACTTATTTACATCATTTTATATGTATTTTGTATGTATATTTTCCTTGAAATTTACTCTATTTTATGTGTATATTTTATGTATATATATTTTTATACAAATTTACATTATTGATGTGTATTTTGCATATCTTTCTCAAAACAAATTCACTTTATTGTATGTGCATTTTGTATATTTATTTTAATACAAATTTAATCATTTTGTGTATTTTTGTATATATATTTTTATACAAATATGCGTTATTATATGGGTATTTTGCATCTTTATTTTCATACAAATTTACATTATTTTATTGATATTCTATTGATTTATTTTGATACGATTTTACATTATTCAATGTGTATTTTGTATATATATTTTTATACATATTTACATTACTTAATGTATATTTTGAAAATATATATTTTATGGAAATTTACGCTATTTTATGTGTATTTGTTTATATATTTTCATAAAAATTTACATTATTGTATGTGTATTTTGTATATGTATTTCAATACAAATTTGCCTAATTTTATGTGTATATTGCATATCTATTTTCAATCATATTTAAATTATTTTTTGTGTATTTTTGTTAATAATTTTATACAAATTTTAGTTATTTTATCTGTATTCTGTACATATATTTTCCTAAAAATATACATTCTTATATTGGAATTTTGTTTATCTATTTTGATACGTATTTACATTATTTTATGTGTATTTTGTATATATATTTCCATAAAAATTTACTTATTTTATTTGTGGCTGAATCGACAGAGTAACACCACCGCGTTCAGGAGGACGCGAGCTCAATCCCCGCCCGGTGCCACCAAGCTGGGATTTTTCAGCCGCCGCCGAGTGGCTTAAAACTACCCACATGCTGTCCAGAAGACCACCTATCAACCCGGACTCTAGATTCTAGGATTAAAGAAGAGCTCCGGGAGGGCAGCATGAGCCAATGCAAGATGGCGCCACTTTAAACACTCGCCTGCGCCAGAACGGGCTGGGCCGACCATCAGGACCCACCGGGAAGAAGCCTTGGGCCGACCATCAGGCCCCACCGGGAAAAAGCCTACCGGCGCTATAGGCCGCGACGTAAAAAAAAAAAATATATATATATATATATATATATATATATATATATATATATATATATATATATATATATATATATATATATATATTTTGATAAAAATTTACATTATTTTATGTGTATCTTGCATATCTATTTCAATACAAATTTACCTTATTGTATGTGTATTTTGTATATTTATTTTAACACAAATTTAATTATTTGATGTGTATTTTTGCATATATATTTTTTTTATAATTTATATGTATTTTGCCTCTTTATTTTAATAAATTTTTACATTGCTTTATTGATATTCTGTATATTTCTATTGATACAATTTTACATTATTCTATGTGCATTTTGTATATATTTTCCTTATATATTTACATTATTTAATGTCTATTTTGTATATATATATATATATATATATATATATATATATATATATATATATATATATATATATATATATATATATATATATATATATATATATATATATATATATATATATATATATATATATATATATATATATATATATATATATATATATATATATATATATATATATATATATATATATATATATATATATATATATATATATATATATATATATATATATATATATATATATATATATATATATATATATATTCATTTTTTGCAAATTTACGTTATTTTATGTTTATTTGTTGATATATTTTGATAGAAATCAACAATATTTTATGGGAATTTTGTAAATACGTATATTTCAAAACAAATTTACCTAATTTTATGTGTATTTTGTATATCTATTTTCATACAAATTTAAATTATTTCTCTGTTTTTTGTATAGATTTTAATACAGATTCTAAATATGTTATGTGTATTTTTTAAATTTAATTTCACAAAAATATATATTAGTTTATTGGTATTTTGTTGATTTATTTTTATACTAATTTACATTGTTTTATGTGAAATTTGTTTATATTTTTTTACACGTATTTACATTATTTATTGTGTATTTTGTATATATATTTTTATACAAATTTATGCTATTTTACGTGTATTTGTATATATATTTTGATACAAATCTACATTATTTTATGTGTATTTTGTATATATATTTCATTACAAATTTGCCTTATTTTATGTTTATTTTTATATTTATTTTCATTCAAATTTAAATTATTTTATGTGTATATATATATTTTTACTTACGTTATTTTTTGTGTATTTTCTACATATATTTTTATTCAAAATTACATTATTTTATCGGTATTTTATTCATTTATTTCGATACAAATTTAGATTATTTCATGTATATTTTCTATACATATTTTTATACGCATTTACATTATTTAATGTGTGCTTTGTCATATATTTTTTGTACAATTTTACTTCATTTTATATGCAATTATGTTTTTTTTTTAAACAAATTTGCATAATGTTAAGTGTATTCTGTACTGTTTTTACTTCAAATTTGCCTTATTTTATGTGTATTTTGTTTATTTATTTTCATACAAATTTAAATTATTTTATATTCATTTTTGTACATACATTTTTATAGAAATATGCGTTATTTTTTATATATTTTGTATATATTTTTTAATACAAATTTACATTTTTTTATTGGTATTTTGTTTATGTATTTTGATACGAGTTTACATTATTATATGTGTATTTTGTATATATTTTGTATACGTATTTTCATTATTTAGTGTGTATTTTGTTTTTATATTTTAAAACAAATTTACGTTATTTTATGTGTATTTGTTAAAATATTATGATACAAATTTACATTATTTGATGTATTTTGTATATATATTTCAATACAAAATTTTGTTTATTTTATGTATATTTTGTATATCTATTTTCATACAAATTTAAGTTACTTTTGTGTATTTTAGTATATAGTTTTATACAAATTTATGTTATTTTATGTGTATTTTGTATATTTATTTTCATACAAATTCACATTCTTCTATTGGTATTTTGTTTATTTTTTTTGGTACGAATTTACATAATTTTATGTTTATTTTGTATACATATTTTTATACGTATTTACATCATTTTATGAGTATTTTTTAAATATATTTTTATAGAAATTTTATTTTTTTTTATTTTTATTCGTATGTATATTTTGAAACAAATTTACATTGTTTGATGTGTGTTTTGTATATCTAGTTCAATACAAATTTACCATATTGTATATGCATTTTGTATATTTATTTTAATACAAATTTAATTATTTGATGTGTATTTTTGTTTACATATTTTTATAAAAATATGCTTTTTTATGGGTATTTAGCATCTTTATTTTTCATACAAATTTACATTATTTTATTGATATTCTGTGTATTTATTTTGAAACGATTTTACAGTGTTCTTTGTGTATTTTGTATATATTTTATTTTACATATTTACATTATTTAATGTGCATTTTCTCTATATATTTTATACAAATATACGTTACTTTATGTCTTTTTGTTTATATATTTTCATACAAATTTACATTATTTTATGTGTATTTTGTATATGTATTTCAACACAAATATACCTAATTTTATGTGTATTTTGAATATCTATGTTCATACAAATTGAAACTATTTTTGTGTATATTTTTCTACAAATTTTAGTTATTTTATATATTATTTTGTATATTTATTTTCCTACATATACACATTCTTTTATTGAAATTTTATTTATTGAATTTGATACGAATTTACCTTATTTTAGGTGTATTTTGTATATATATTTTCATACTTACATCATTTTATGTGTATTTTGTATATATATTTTCTGAGAAATTAACGTTATTTTATGTGTTTTCGTATATATATTTTAATACAAAACTACATTATTTGATTTGTATTTTGCATATCTATTTCAATAGAAATTTATCTTATTTTATGTGCATTTTGTACATTTATTTTAATACAAATCTAATTATTTTACGTGTATTTTTGTATATATCTATTTTTGTATATATCTACATTATTTTATTTGTATTTTGCATCTTTATTTTCATAGAAATTTACATTATTTTATTGATATTCTGCTCATTCATTTTGGTACGATTTGACATTATTCTATGTGTATTTTGTATATATTTTTCATACAAATTTACGTTATTTTATGTGTATTTGTTTATATATTTTGACACAAATTTACAATATTTTATGGGTATTTTGTATATATATTTCAAAAGAAATTTACTTTGTTTTATGTGTATTTTGTATATCTATTTTCATACAAATTCAAATTATTTCTAGGTATTTTTGTATATATTTTAATAAAAATTTAATTATGTTATGTGTATTTTGTAAATTTATTTTCATTCAAATATATATTATTTTATTGGTATTTGTTGATTTATTTTGATACGAATATACATTATTTTATATGTACTTTGTATATATATTTTTATACGCATTTACAATATTTAATATTTATTTTGAATATATATTTTTAAACAAATTCAGGTTATTTTATGTGTATTTGTATATTTATTTTCATACAAATTTACATTACTTTATGTGTATTTTGTACATATATTTCATTACAAATTTACCTTATTTTATGTTTATTTTGTATATTTATTTCATTTAATTTTAAATTATTTGATGTATATATTTGTATTTGTATTTAGGTTATTTTATTTGCATTTTTTATATATATTTTTATCCAAAATTACATTATTTTATTGGTATTTTGTTAATTTAATTCGATACGAATTTAGATTATTTCATAGGTATTTTGTATAGATATTTTTATACGCATTTACATTATTTAATGTGTGTTTATTTTATGTGCATTTTTGTACATATAATTTCATAGAAATTTGCGCTATTTTATGTGTGTTTTGTATATGTTTTCTCATACATATTTTTTTATACGTATTTACATTATTTATGTGTATTTTTTTATATTTAAACAAATTTACGTTATTATATGTGTATTTGTATAAATATTTTGATAAAAATGTATATTATTTTATGTATTTTGTATATATATTTCAATTCAAATTTAGCTTCTCTTATAAGTATTTTTTATATCTATTTTCATACAAATTTAAATACTTTTGTGTATTTTTGTATATAGTTTTATATAAATTTACGTTATTTTATGTGTATTTTGTATATTTATATTTATACAAATACACATACTTTTATTGGTAATTTGTTTATCTATTTTGATACAAATTTACATTATTTTATATGTATTTTGTATACATTTTTTATACGAATTTACTTCATTTTATGTGTATTTTGTATATATATTTTTTTTAGAAATCTACGTTATTTTATGTATATTCGAATGTATATTTTGAAACAAATTTACATTGTTTTATATGTATTTTACATATTTATTTCAATACAAATTTACCTTATCGTATGTGCATTTTGTATATTTATTTTAATACAAATTCATATATTTTATGTATATTTTGGTAATATATTTGAATAAAAAATGCGTTATTTTATGGGTTTATTTGCATCTTAATTTTCATACAAATTTACATTATTTTATAAATACTCTGTGTCTTTATTTTGATACGACTTTACATTATTCTATTTGTGTTTTGTATATATTTTTTTATATATATTTACATTATTCAATGTGTATTTTGTATATATATTTTAAACAAATTTAAGTTTTTATAAGTGTATTTGTTTGTATTTTCATTCAAATTTACATTATTTTAAGTGTACTTTGTATATGGATTTCAATACAAATTTACCTAATTTTATGTGTGTTTTGTATATTTATTTTCATACAAATTTTAATAATTTTTGTGCATTTTTGTATATAGTTTTATACAAATTTAATTTATTTTATGTGTATTTTCTATATCTATTTTCATACAAATACACATTCTTTTATTGATATTTTGTTTATTTATTTTCACGCGAATTTACATTATTTAATTAAATAAATATACAAAATAAACATAAAATAAGGTAAATTTGTAATGAAATATATGTAAAAATACTCATCTAATAATATAAATTTGTATGAAAACATGTATACAAATACACATAAAATAACATGAATTTGGATAAAATTTGTTTCAAAATATATACGAATACACACAATAAAATAAAGTAAATTTTTATGAAAATGTATATGCAATATACAAATAAAATAATTTAAATACATAGAAAAATATATATACAAAATACACTTAAAATAATATAAATTCGTATAAAAATAGATAAACAATTCCAATAGAAGTATGTATATTTGTAGGAAAATATATATACAAAAGAAAAAGAAAATAACTAAAATTTGGATAAAAATATATATAAAAAAAAACACAAAAATAATTTAATTTTTTTTAAAAAAGGTATGCAAAATACACAAAAAACTAGGCAAATTTGTATTGAAATACATATACAAAATACACATAAAATAATGTAAATTTGTGTGAAAAAATATATACAAATAAACATAAAATAACGTAAATTTGGATAAAATGTATATACAAAATAAACATTTAATAATGTAAATATGTATAAAAAAAATATATATATAAAATAAACATAGAATAATATTAAATCGTATCAAAATAAATAAACAGAATATCAATAAAATAATATAAATATGTATGAAAATAAAGATGCAAAATACACATATAATAACGCATATTTGCTTAAAAATATATATACAAAAATACACGTAAAATAATTTAATTTGTATTAAAATAAATATACAAAATGCACATTCAACAAAGAAAATTTGTATTGAAATAGATATGCAAAATACTCATAAATAATGTAAATTTGTATTAAAATATATATACGAAAACACATAAAATAGAGTAAATTTCTATAAAAATATACATACAAAATATATATAAAATGACGTAAATAAGTATAAAAATATATATACCAAATACACCTAAAATAATGGAAATTCGTATCAAAATAAATAAACAAAAATCCGATAAAAGAACGTATATTTGTAGGAAAATAAATCTACAAAATACACATAAAATAACGAATATTTGTATAAAAATATATACAAAAAATCAAAACAAAAATAATTTCAATTTGAATGAACATAAATATACAAAATACACATATAATTAGTTATATTTGTATTTAAATACATGTACAAAATATACATAAAATAATGTAAATTTGTATGAAATGAAAACAAATACACATAAAAAAACGTACATTTGTATAAAATATATATACAAAATACACATAGAATAATGTAAAATCGTATCAAAATAAATACACAGAATATCAATAAAATAATGTAAATTTGTATGAAAATAAAGATGCAAAAACCCATAAAATAAACCATATTTTTATAAAAATACATATAAAAAAATACACATAGAATAATTAAATTTGTATTAAAATTAATATACAAAATGGATACACAATAAGGAAAATTTGTATTGAAAAATTTTGCAAAATACACATAAATTTGTTTCAAAATCTATATACGAATACTCATAAAATAACGTAGATTTCTATGGAAATATATATACAAAATAATCATGAAATGATGTAAATATGTATAAAAATATATATACAAAATACACATTAAATAATGTAAATTCGCGTTAAAATAAATAAACAAAATATCAATAAAAGAATGTGTATTTCTAAGAAAATAGATATACAAAATACATATAAAATAACCTAAAATTGTATAAAACTATATACAAAAATACACAAAAATAATTTAAATTTGTTAGTAAATAAATATACAAAATACACATAAAATTAGATAAATTTGTGTTGAAATACATATACAAAATACTTATAAAATAATGTAAATTTGAATGAAAATATATAAACAAATACACTTAAAAAAAGCGTAAATTTGAATAAAATATATATACAAAATACACATTGAAAATGTAAATATGTATAAAAAAAATATATACAAAACACAAATAGAATGATGTTAAATTGTATCAAAATAAAAACACAGAATGTTAATAAAATAATGTAAATTTGTATGTAAATTAAGATGCAAAATACCCATAAAATAACGCATTTTTTTATAAAAATATATATACCAAAATACACATAAAATATTTAAATTTGTATTACAATAAATATACAAAATGCACATACAATAAAGTAAATTTGTATTGAAATAGATATGCAAAATACATATAAAACAATGTAAATTTGTTTCAAAATATATATACGAATACACATAAAATAACGTAGATTTCAATAAAAATATATATACAAAATACACATAGAATGAAGTAAATACGTATAAGAAAATGAATACAAAATACACATGAAATAATGTAAACTCGTATCAAAATAAATAAACAAAATACCAATAAAAGAATTTGTATTTGTATAAATATAAATACACAAAATACACATAAAATAACGTAAAATTGTAAAAAAAACTGTGTACAAAAAATAAACAAAAATAATTAAATTTGTAATAAAATAGATATACAAAAGACACATAAATTAAGCTAAATTTGAGTTGAGAAATATATTCAAAATACATGAAATAATGTAAATTTGTATTAAAATATTTATTCAAATACACATATAATAACGTAAATTTGTATAAAAATATATAAACAAAATACATATTAAATAATGTAAATACGTATAAAAAATATGTACGTAATGTAAAAATTTATAAAAATATAGATGCAAAATACCCATAAAATAGCTCATATTAAAAAAATATATATTCAAAAAAACACTTAAAATAATTAAATTTGTATTAAAATAAATAAAAAAATACACATACAATAAGGTAAATTTGTATTGAAATAGATATGCAAAATACACATCAATAATGTAAATTTGTATCAAAATATATATACGAATACTCATAAAATAGAATAAATTTCTATGAAAAAATACATACAAAAAACATATAAAATGATGTAAATAAGTATAAAAATATATATACCAAATATACCTCAAATAATGTAAATTCGTATGAAAATAAATAAACAAAATTCCGATAAAAGAGCGTATATATGTAGGAAAATAAATAAACAAAATACACATAAAATAACGAAAATTTACATAAAAATATATAGAAAAATAAACAAAAATAATTTCAATTTGTATGAAAATAGATATACAAAATACACATATAAATAGTTAAATTTGTATTTAAATACATGTACAAAATACATGTAAAATAATATAAATTTGTTTGAAATGAAAACAAATACACATGAAGTAACGTACATTTGTATAAAATATATATACAAAATACACATAAAATAATGTAAAATCGAATTAAAATAAATACACAGAATATCAATAAAATAATGTAAATTTGTATGAAAACAAAGATGCAAAATACCCATAAAATAAAGCATATTTTTATAAAAATACATATACAAAAATACACATAGAATAATTAAATATGTATTAAAATTAACATACGAAATGCACATACAATAAGGTAAATTTGTATTGAAAAAGTATGCAAAATCCACATAAAACAGTGTAAATTTGTTTCAAAATCTAAATACGAATACACATAAAATAACAAATATTTCTATAGAAATATATATACAAAATACACATGAAATGATGTAAATACGTATAAAAATATATATACAAAATACACATTAAATAATGTAAATTCGCGTCAAAATAAATAAACAAAATATGAATAAAAGAATGCGTATTTGTATGAAAATAGATATACGAAGTACACATAAAATAACCTAAATTTGTACAAAACAAAATACAGAAAAACACAAAAATAATTTAAATTTGTATGAAAATAAATATACAAAATACACATAAAATTAGGTTGATTTGTATTGAAATACATTTACAAAAACCACTTAAAATAATGTAAATCTGGATGAAAATATATAAACAAATACACTTAAAATAACGTAAATTTGTATAAAATATATATACAAAATACACATTAAATAATGTAAATATGTGTAAAAAAATATATACAAAACACAAATAGAATAATGTAAAATCGTATCAAAATAAATACACAGAATATTCATAAAATAATGTTAATTGGTATGAAAATTAAGATGAAAAATACCCATAAAATAACGCATTTCTTAAAAAAATATATATACCAAAATACGCATAAAATAATTGAATTTGTATTAAAATAAATATACAAAATGCACATGCAATAAGGTAAATTTGTATTGAAATAGATATGCAAAATACATATAAAACAATGTGAATTTGTATCAAAATATATATACGAATACACATAAAATAACGTAGATTCCTATAAAAATACATATACAAAATACACATAAAATTAAGTAAATACGTATAAAAAAATGTATATAAAATACACATAAAATAATGTAAATTCGTATAAATATAAATAAACAAAATACCAATAAAAGAATGTGTATTTGTATATATATATATATATATATATATATATATATATATATATATATATATATATATATATATATATATATATATATATATATATATATATATATATATATATATATATATATATATATATATATATATATATATATATATATATATATATATATATATATATATATATATATATATATATATATATATATATATATATATATATAAATATATATATATATATATTTTTACAAATACACATATAATAACGTAAATTTGTATAAAAATATATAAACAAAATACACATTAAATAATGTAAATATGTATAAAAAAATATGTACAAAATACACATAATCATGTAATTCGTATCAAAGTAAATAAACAAAATACCAATAAAATAATGTAAATTTGTAAGAGAAAACATATACAAAATACACATAAAATAACGCAAATTTCTATAAAAATATATGTACAAAAATGCACATAAAATAAATTTGCATAAACAAATATATACAAAACACACATTAGATAATGTAAATGAGTATAAAAATATGTATACAAAATACCTATGAAATAATCTAAATTCGTATCGAATTAAATTAAGAAAATAACAATAAAATAATGTAATTTTGGATGAAAATATATATAGAAAATACACATAAAATAACGTAAATACAAATACACATATGCACATAAAATAATTTAAAATTGAATGAATTAAATACACAAAATAAACATAAAATAAGGTAAATTTGTAATGAAATATATGTAAAAATACACATAAAATTATATAGATTTGTATGAAAATATATATACAAATACACATAAAATAACAAGAATTTGTATAAAATTTGTAACAGATTATATACGAATACACACAATAAAATAACGTACTTTTTTTATGAAAATATTTATAAAAAATACACATAAAATAATGTAAATAAGTAGAAAAAATATATATACAAAATACACATAAAATAATGTAAATTCGTATCAAAATAAATAAACAAAATTCCAATAAAAGAATGTATATTTGTAGGAATATATATATTCAAAATACAAATAAAATAACAAAAATTTGTATAAAAATATATACAAAAAAACACAAAAATAATCTATATTTGTTTGAAAATAGATATATAAAATACACATAAAATTAGGCAAATTTGTATTGAAATACATATACAAAACCCACATAAAATAATGTAAATTTGTATGAAAATATATGAACAAATACACATAAAATAACGTAAATTTAGATAAAATTCATATTAAAAAAAACATTAAATGATTTAAAAATGTATAAAAATATATATACAAAATACACATGGAGTAATGTAAAATCGTATGAAAATCAATAAACAGAATATCAATAAAATAATGTAAATTTGTTTGAGAATAAAGATGCAAAATATCCATATAATAACGCATATTTGCATAAAAATATATATACAAAAATACACATAAAATAATTTAATTTGTATTAAAATAAATATGCAAAATGCACGTACAATAAAGTAAATTTGTATTGAAATAGGTATGCAAAATACACATAAATAATGTAAATTTGTATCAAAATATATATTCGAATACAAATAAAATAGAGTAAATTTCTATAAAAATATACATACAAAATACATATAAAATGATATCAATAAGTATGAAAATATATATACCAAATACACCTAAAATAAAGTAAATTCGTATCAAAATGAATAAACAAAATTCCGGTAAAAGAACGTATATTTCTAGGAAAATAAATATACAAAATACACATAAAATAACGAAAATTTGTATAAAAATATATACAAAAAAAAATTCAATTTGTATGAAAATAGATATACAAAATACACATATAATTATTTAAATTTGTATTCAAATATTTGTACAAAATACACATAAAATAATGTAAATTTGTTTGAAATGAAAAAAAATACACATAAAATAACGTACATTTGTATAAAATATATACAAAATACACATAGAATAATGTAAAATCGTATCAAAATAAATACACAGAATATCAATAAAATAATGTAAATTTGTATGAAAATATAGATGCAAAATACCCATAAAATAAAGCATATTTTTTTTACAAAATACATATACAAATATACACATAGAATAATTAAATTTGTATTAAACTTAACATACAAAATGCACATAAAATAAGGTAGATCTATATTGAAAAAATATGCAAAATACACATGAAACAGTGTAAATTTGTTTCAAAATATATATACGAATACACATAAAATAACGTAGATTTTTTTAGAAATATATATACAAAATACACATGAAATAATGTATATACGTATAAAAATATATATACAAAATACACATTAAATAATGAAAATTCGCGTCAAAATAAATAAACAAAATATCAGTAAAAGAATGTGTATTTGTATGCAAATAGATATACAAAATACACATAAAATAACCTAAATTTGTATAAAACTATATACAGGAATACACAAAAATTGTTTAAATTCGTATGAAAATAAATATACAAAATACACATAAAATTAGGTAAATTTGTATTAAAATTCATATACAAGATACACTTAAAATAATGTAAATTTGAATGAATATATATAAACAAATACACTTAAGATAACGTAAATTTGTATAAAATATGTATATACAAAATACACATTAAATAATGTAAATATGTATAAAAATAAATATATACAAATCACAAATAGAATAATGTAAAATCAAAATATCAAATATGAAATATCAAAATATATACACAGAATATTAATAAAATAATGTATATTTGTATGAAAATTAAGATGCAAAATACCCATAAAATAACGCATTTTTTAAAAATATATATACCAAAATACACATAAAATATTTCAATTTGTATTAAAATAAATATACAAAATGCATATACAATAAGGTCAATTTGATATGCAAAATTCATATGAAACAAAGTAAATTTGTATCAAAATATATATACAAATACACATAAAATAACGTAGATTTCTATAAAAATATATATACAAAATACTCATAAAATTATAGAAATACGTATTAAAATATATAGAAAATACACTTAAAATAATGTAAATTCGAATAAATATAATTAAACAAAAAACCAATAAAAGAATGTGTATTTGTATAAATATAAATATACAAAATGCACATAAAATAACGTAAATTTATATAAAACTATATACAAAAATACACAGAAGTAATTAAATTTGTCTAAAAAATGATATACAAAATACCTACAAAATAAGCTAAATTTGAATTGAAATATATATACAAAATACATAAAATAAAGTAAATTTGTATCAAAATATTTTTACAAACAAACATATAATAACGTAAATTTGTATAAAAATATATGAATAAAATACACATTCAATAATGTAAATACGTATCAATAAAATATGTACAAAATACACATATAATCATGTAATTCCTATCAAAATAAATAAACAAAGGATCCAAAATAAAATAACTCAAATTTGTATCAGAAAATATATACAAAATACACATAAAATAACGCAAATTTCTATAAAAATATATGTACAAAAATGCACATAAAATAAATTTGCATAAAAAAATACATACAAAACACACATTTGAAAACGTAAATGAGTATAAAAATATGTATACAAAATACATATGAAATAATCTAAATTCGTATCGAGTTAAATTAAGAAAATACCAATAAAATAATGTAATTTTGGATGAAAATATATATAGAAAATAAACATAAAATAACCTAAATACAAATAGAAATACACACATAAAATAATTTAAAATTGAATGAAATAAATATACAAAATAAACATAAAATAAAGTAAATTTGTAATGAAATATATGTAAAAATACACATTAATAATATAAATTTGTGTGAAAATATATATACAAATACACATAAAATAACATGAATTTGTATAAAATTTGTATAAAAATATATACGAATACACACAATAAAATAACGTAAATTTTTTTTAAAATGTATATACAAAATACACATAAAATTATTAAAAAAACGTAGAAAAATATATTTACAAAATACACATAAAATAATGTAAACTCGTATGAAAATAAATAAACAAAAATTCCAATAAAAGAATGTATATTTGTAGGAAAATATACATATACAAAACACAAATAAAATAACTATAATTTGTAAAAATATATACATAAATAAACAAAAATATTTTAAATTTGTTTGAAAATAGATATGCAAAATACACATAAAATTAGGCAAATTTGTATTGAAATACATATACAAAATACACATACAATAATGTAAATTTGTATGAAAACATTTAAACAAATACACATAAAATAACGTAAATTTGGATAAAATATATATACAAAATAAACATTAAATAATGTAAATATGTATTAAAAAAGATATACAAAATACACATAGAATAATGTTAAATCGTATCAAAATAAATAAACAGAATATCAATAAAATAATGTAAATTTGTATGAAAATAAAGATGCAAAATACCCATATAATAACGCATATTTGCATAAAAATTTATAAACAAAAATACACATAAAATAATTTAATTTGTATTAAAATAAATATACAAAATGCAGGTACTATAAAGTAAATTTGTATTGAAATATATATGCAAAATACACATAAATAATGTAAATATGTAACAAAATATATATTCGATTACACATAAAATAGAGTAAATTTCTATAAAAATATACATACAAAATACATATAAAATGATGTCAATAAGTATAAAAATATATATACCAAATACACCTAAAATAATGTAAATTCGTATCAAAATAAATAAACAAAATTCCGATAAAAGAACGTATATTTGTAGGAAAATAAATATACAAAATACACATAAAATAACGAGAATTTGTATGAAAATATATACAAAAAAAAGAAAATTCAATTTGTATGAAAATAGATATACAAAATACACATATAATTATTTAAATTTGTATTTAAATACATGTACAAAATACACATAAAATAATGTAAATTTGTATGAAATGAAAAAAATCCACATAAAATAACGTACATTTGTATAAAATATATATACAAAATACACATAGAATAATGTAAAATCGAATCAAAATAAATACACATAATATATCAATAAAATAATGTAAATTTGTAAAAAAATAAAGATGCAACATACCCATAAAAAAAGCATATTTTTATAAAAATACATACACAAAAATACACAAAGAGTAATTAATTTTTTATTAAAATTAATATACAAAATGCATATACAATAAAGTAAATTTGTATTGAAAAAAAATGCAAAATACACATAGAATATATATACAAAATACATATGAAATGATGTAAATACGTATAAAAATATATATACAAAATACACATTAAATAATGTAAAATCGCGTCAAAATAAATAAACAAAATATCAGTTAAAGAATGTGTATTTTTATGAAAATAGATATACAAAAAAACACATAGAATTATCAAAATAACGTACATGAAATAACGTACATTTGTATAAAATATATATACAAAATGCAAATGGAATAATGTAAGATCGTATCAAAATAAATACACAGAATATCAATAAAATAATGTAAATTTGTATGAAAATAAAGATGCAAAATACCCATAAAATAAAGCATATTTTTATAAAAATATATATTTAATATTTAAATTTGTATTAAAATTAATATCCAAAATGCACATACAATAAGGTAAATTTGTATTGAAAAAATATGCAAAATACACATAAAACTGTGTAAATTTGTTTCAAAATATATATACGAATACACATAAAATAACGTAGATTTCTAGAGAAATATATATACAAAATACACTTTAAATAATGTAAACTCGCGTCAAAATAAATAAACAAAATATCAATAAAAGAATGTGTATTTGTATGAAAATAGATATACAAAATACACATAAAATAAAATAAATTTGTTTAAAACTATATACAAAAATACAGAAAAATAATTTAAATTTGTATAAAAATATATATACAAAATACACATAAAATTAGGTAAATTTGTATTCAAATAATATACAAAATACACATAAAATAATGTAAATTTGAATGAAAATACATAAACAAATGCACTTAAAATAACGTAAATTTGTAATAAATATATATACAAAATGCATATTAAATAATATAAATATGTATAAAAAAATATATACAAAACACAAATAGAATAATGTAAAATCGTATCAAAATAGAGACACAGAATATTAATAAAATAATGTAAATTTTTATGAAAATAAAGAAGCAAAATACCCATAAAATAACGCATTTTTTTTAATATATATACCAAAATACACATAAACAAATTAAATTTGTATTAAAATAAATATACAAAATACACATAGGTAAGGTAAATTTGTATTGAAATAGATATGAAAAATACATATAAAACTATGTAAAATTCTTTCAAAATATATATACGAATACACATTAAATAACGTAGATCTCTATAAAAATATATATATATACAAAATACACATAAAATGATGTAATTACGTATAAAAAAATGTATACAAAATACTCATAAAATAATGTAAATTCATATCAAAATAAATAAACAAAATACCAATAAAAGAATGTGTGTTTGTATAAATATAAATATACAAAATACACATAAAATAACGTAAATTTAAATAAAACTACATACAAAAATACACAGAAGTAATTAAATTTGTATGAAAATAGATATACAAAATACTCACAAAATAGCCTAAATTCTAATCAAAATATATATATATACAAAATACATGAAATAAAGTAAATTTGTATCAAAATATTTATACAAATACACATATAATAACGTAAATATGTACAAAAATATATAAACAAAATACACATTAAATAATATAAATACGTATAAAAAATATGTACAAAATACACATATAATCATGTAATTCGTATCAAAATAAATAAACAAAATACCAATAAAATAATGTAAATTTGTATGAGAAAACATATACAAAATACTCATAAAATAACACAAATTTCTATAAAAATATATGTACAAAAATGCACATAAAATAAATTTGCATAAAAATATATAAACAAAACAAACATTAGATAATGTAAATGAGTATACAAATATGTATACAAAATACCTATGAAATAATCTAAATTCGTATCGAATTAAATTAAGAAAACACCAATGAAATAATGTAGTTTTGGATGAAAATATATATAGAAAATACACATAAAATGACCTAAATACAAATACAAATATAGAAAAGAAACATAAAATAAGGTAAATTTGTAATGAAATATATGTATATAATACACATAAAATAATATAAATTTGTATGAAAATATATATACAAATTCACATAAAATAACATGAATTTTGTATAAAAATATATATTCAAAATAAACATTAAATTATTTAAATGTGTATTAAAATATATATACAAAGTACATATAAAATAATATCAACTCGTATCAAAATAAATCAACAAAATACCAATAAAATAATATATATTTGAATGAAAATAACTTTACTAAATACACATAACCTAACTAAAATTGGTTTAAAAATATATACAAAAATACCCAGAGACAATTTTAATTTGTAAGAAAATAAATATACAAAATACACATAAAACTAGGTAAATTTGTTTTGAAATATATATACAAAATACCCATAAAATATTGTAAAATTGTGTCAAAATATATAAACAAATACACATAAAATAAAGTAAATTTGTATAAAATATATATACAAAATACACATTAAATAATGAAAAAATGTATAAAAAATATATACAAAATACACATAGAATAATGTAAAATCGTATCAAAATAAATGAGCAGAATATCAATTAAATAATGTAAATTTCTATGAAAATAAAGATGCAAAATACCCATAAAATAACGGATATTTTTATAAAAATATATATACAAAAATACACATAAAATAATTAAATTTTATTAAAATAAATACACAAAATGCACGTACAATAAGGTAAATTTGTATTGAAATAGATATGCAAAATACACATCAAATAATGTAGATTTGTATTAAAATATATATACGAAAACACATAAAATAAAGTAAATTTCTATGAAAATATATCTACAAAATACACTTAAAATAATGTAAATACGTATAAAAATATATATATATACAAAATACACCTAAAATAAGGTAAATTCGTCTCAAATTCAATGAACTAAATTTCAATAAAAGAATGTATATATGCAGAAAAATAAATATACAAAATTATATATAAAATAACTAAAGTTTGTAAAAAATATATACAAAAATACTCAAAAATAGTTTCAATTTGTATGGAAATAGATATACAAAATACACATAAAATTTGGTAAATTTGTATGAAAATATATAAACAAATAGACATAAAGTAAGATATATTTGTATAAAATATATATAGAAAATCCACATTAAATAATGTTAATATGTAAAATAAAATAAACACAAAATACACATAGAATAATGTAAAATCGTATCAAAATAAATACAGAGAATATCAATAAAATAATGTAAATTTGTATGAAAATAAAGATGCAAAATACCCTTAAAAAAAGCATATTTTTATAAAAATATGTATACAAAAATACACATCAAATAATTAAATTTTTATTAAAATAAATATACAAAATGCACATACAATATGGTAAATTTGTATTGAAATAGATATGCAAAACACACATAAAACAATGTAAATTTATTTCAAAATATATATACGAATACACATAAAAAAACGTAAATTTCTATAAAAATAAATATAAAAAATACATTTAAAAATACACAAAAATAATTTAAATTTGTATGAAAATAAATATACAAAATACACATAAAATTAGGTAAATTTGAATTGAAATACATATACAAAATACACATAAAATAATGTAAAATTGAATGAAAATATATAAACAAATACACTTTAAATAACGTAAATTTGTATAAAATATATATATATATATATATATATATATATATATATATATATATATATATATATATATATATATATATATATATATATATATATATATATATATATATATATATATATATATATATATATATATATATATATATATATATATATATATATATATATATATATATATATATATATATATATATATATATATATATATATATATATATATATATATATATATATATATATATATATATATATATATATATATATATATATATATATATATATATATATATATATATATATATACACATTAAATAATGCAAATATGTATGAAAAAAATATATACAAAACACAAATAGAATAGAATAAAATCGTATCAAAATAAATACACAGAATATTAATAAAATAATGTAAAATTCTATGAAAATAAAGATGCAAAATACCCATAAAATAACGCATTTTTTATAAAATATATATATGCCAAAATACACATAAAATATTTAAATTTGTATTAAAATAAATATACAAAATGCACATTCATTAAGGTAAATTTGTATTTAAATAGATATGCAAAATACATATAAAACAATGTAAATTTGTTTCGAAATATATATACGAATACTCAAAATAACGTAGATTTCATTAAAAAAATATATTTACAAAATTCACATAAAATGAAGTAAATACGTATAAAAAAAACTATACAAAATACACATTTGTATAAAATTTGTATCATAATATATACGAATACACACAATAAAATATCGTAAATATTTATAAAAATGTATATAGAAAATACACATAAAATGATTTAAATACGTAGAAAAATATATATATACAAAATACACATAAAATAATGTAGATTCGTATCAAAATAAATAAACAAAATTCCAATAAAAGAATGTATATATGTAGGAAAATATATATACAAAATACAAATAAAATAACAAAAATTTGTATAAAAATATATACAAAAATACACAAAAATAATTTAAATTCATTTGAAAATAGAAATGCAAAATACACATTAAATTAGGCAAATTTGTGTTGAAATACATATATAAAATACACATAGAATAATGTAGATTTGTTTGAAAATATATAAACAAATACACTTAAAATAACCTAAATTTGGATAAAATATTAATACAAAATAAACATTAAATAAAGTAAATATGTATAAAAAAAATATATATATACAAAATACACATAGAATAATGTTAAATCGTATCAAAATAAATAAAATGAATATCAATAAAATAATGTAAATTTTTATGAAAATAAAATAACATATATTTCAATGAAAATAAATTTACAAAGTACACATAACATAAGTAAAGTTTGGATTAAAATATATGCAAAAATACCCAGAAATAATTTGAATTTGTATGACAATAGATATACAAAATATACATAAAACTAAGTAAATTTCTTTTGAAATATATATACAAAATACCCATAAGATATTGAAAATTTGGGTCAACATAAATCCACAAATACACGTAACGTAACGTAACGTAACGTAACGTAAATTTGTATCAAATATATATATATATATATATATATATATATATATATATATATATATATATATATATATATATATATATATATCTATATATATATATATATATATATATAAAATACACATTAAATTAAGGAAAAATGTATAAAAACACATAGAATAATGTACACATAGAATAATGTAAAATCGTATCAAAATAAATGAACAGAATATCAATAAAATAATGTAAATTTCTATGAAAATAAAGATGCAAAATACCCATAAAATAACGCATATTTGTATAAAAATATATATACAAAAATACACATAAAATAACTAAATTTGTATTAAAATAAATATACAAAATGCACATACAATAAGGTAAATTTGTATTGAAATAGATATGCAAATTACAAATCAAATAATGTAAATTTGTATTATAATATATATACGAAAACTCATAAAATAACGTAAATTTCTATGAAAATATATATAAAAAATACACATAAAACGATGTAAATACGTATAAAAATATATATACAAAATACACCTAAAATAATATAAATTCGAATAAAATTCAATAAACTAAATTTCAGTAAAAGAATATATATATGTAAAAAAATCAATATACAAAATAATATATATAAAACCTAAAATTTACATTATTTTATGTATAATAAATATATCACATACAATAAGGTAAATTTGTTTTGAAAAAATATGCAAAATACACATAAAACAATGTAAATTTGTATCAAAATATATATACGAATACTCATAAAATAGAGTAACTTTCTATGAAAATATACATACAAAATACATATAAAATGATGTAAATAAGTATAAAAATATATATACCAAATATTCCTCAGATAATGTAAACTCGTATCAAAATAAATAAACAGAATTCCGATAAAAGAACGTATAATTGAAGGAAAATAAATATACAAAATACACATAAAGTAACGAAAATTTATACAAAAAAATATACAAAAATACACAAAAATAATTTCAATTTGTATGAAAATAGATATACAAAATACACATATAATTAATTAAATTTGTATTTAAATACATGTACAAAATACACCTATAATAATGTAAATTTGTATAAAATGAAAATAAACACACATAAAATAACGTACATTTTTATAAAATATATATACAAAATACACATAGAATAATGTAAAATCGTATCAAAATAAATACACAGAATATCAATAAAATAATGTAAATTTGTATGAAAATAAAGATGCAAAATACACATAAAATAAAGGATATTTTTATAAAAACACATATACAAAAATACACATAGAATAATTAAATGTGTATTAGAATTAATATAAAAAATGTACATACAATAAGGTAATATTGTATTGAAAAAATATCGAAAATACATATAAAACAATGTAAATTTCATTCAAAATATATATACGAATACACATAAAATATCGTAGATTTCTATAGAAATATACATACAAAATACACATGAAATGACCAAAATACATATAAAAAATATATATAAAAAATACACATTAAATAATGTTAATTCGTGTCAAAATAAATAAACAAAATATCATTAAAAGAATGAGTATTTGTATGAAAATAAATATACAAAATACACATAAACTTAGGTAAATTTGTATTGAAATACATATACAAAATACACATGAAATAATAATTAAATTTGATTGAAAATATATAAACAAATACACTTAAAATAACGTAAAATTGTATAAAATATATATACAAAATGTAATATATATATATATATATATATATATATATATATATATATATATATATATATATATATATATATATATATATATATATATATATATATATATATATATATATATATATATATATATATATATATATATATATATATATATATATATATATATATATATATATATAATAAATACACAGAATGTTAATAAAATAATTTAAATTTGTATGAAAATTAAGATGCAAAATACCCATAAAATAACGCATTTTTTTTATAAAAATATATATAACAAAATACACATAAAATATTTGAATTTGTATTAAAATAAATATACAAAATGCACATACAATAAGGTAAATTTGTTTTGAAATAGATATGCAAAATACATATAAAACAATGTAAATTTGTTTCAAAATATATATACGAATACAAATAAAATAGCGTAGATTTCTATAAAAATATATATACAAAATATACATTAAATTAAGTAAATACGTATAAAAAGATTTATACACAATACACATAAAATAATGTAAATTCGTATCAAAATAAAAAAACAAAATACCAATAAAAGAATGTGTATTTGTATAAATATAATTATACAAAAAACATTTAAAATAACCAAATACACAATAGTAATTTAATTTGTATGAAAATATATATAACAAAATACGCATAAAATATTTGAATTTGTATTAAAATAAATATACAAAATGCACATACAATAAGGTAAATTTGTTTAGAAATAGATATGCAAAATACATATAAAACAAAGTAAATTTGTTTCAATATATATATATATATATATATATATAGATATATATATATATATATATATATATATATATATATATATATATATATATATATATATATATATATATATACGAATACACATAAAATAACGTAGATTTCTATAGAAATATATATACAAAATACATATGAAATTATGTAAATACGTATGAAAATATAAATACAAAATACACATTAAATAATGTATATTCGTGTCTAAATACATAAACAAAATATCAATCAAGGAATGTGTATTTGTATGAAAATAGATATACAAAATACACATAAAATAACGTAAATTTGTATAAAACTATACACAAAAATACACAAAAATAATTTAAATTTGTATGAAAATAATTATACAAAATACACATAAAATTAAGTAAATTTCAACGTTGTTTTATGTGTATTTGTTTTCATTCCATACAAATATATATTAGTTTATGTGTATTTTGTACATGTATTTAAATACAAATTCAACTAATTGTATGTGTATTTTGTATATCTATTTTCATACATATTGAAACTATTTTTGTGCATTTCTATATATATTTTTATATAAATTTTCGTTATTTTATGTGTATTTTGTATATTTATTTTCCTACAAATATACGTTCTATTATCGGAATTTTGTTAATATATTTTTATACGAATTTACATTATTTTAGATGTATTTGGTATATATATTTTTATACTTATTTACATAATTTATATGTATTTTGTATGTATATTTTCATTGAAATTTACTCTATTTTATTTGTATTCGTATATATATTTTGATACAAATCTACATTATTGACGTGTATTTTGTATATCTATTTCAATACAAATTTACTTTATTTTATGTGCATTTTTTATATTTATTTTAATACAAATTTAATTATCTTACGTTTTTTTTGTATGTATATTTTTATACAAATATGCGTTATTATATGGGTATTTTGCATTTTTATTTTTATACAAATTTACATTATTTTATTAATATTCTGTTCATTTATTTTGAAACGATTTTACATTATTCTATGTGTATTTTGTATATATATTTTTATACATATTTACATTATTTAATGTTTATTTTCTATATGTATCTTTTGCAAGTTTACGTTATTTTATGTGTATTAGTTTACATATTATCATAAAATTTTACATTATTTAATGTGTATTTTGTATATGTATTTCAATACAAATTTGCCTAATTTTATGTGTAGTTTGCATATCTATTTAAAAAAAAAAATATTTTTGTGTATTTTTGTATATATTTTTAAACAAACTTTACTTATTTTTTTGTTATTTTGTAGATATATTTTCCTACAAATATCCATTCTTCTATTGGAATTTTGTTTATTCATTTTGATACGAATTTATATTATTTTATGGTTATTTTGTATATATATTTTCATAAAAATTTATGTTATTTTATTGTGTGTATTCGTATATATTTTGATACAAATTTACATTATTTTATGTGTATTTAGCATATCTATTTCAATACAAATTTACCTTATTGTATGTTTATATTGTATATTTATTTTAATACAAGTATAGTTATTTTTTTGTGTATTTTTGTATATATATATATATATATATATATATATATATATATATATATATATATAGATATATAGATATATATATATATATATAGATAGATAGATAGATAGATAGATAGATAGATAGATAGATAGATAGATAGATAGATAGATAGATAGATAGATAGATAGATAGATAGATAGATAGATAGATATATATATATATATATATATATATATATATAGATAGATATATAGATATATATATAGATATATAAATATATAAATATATATATAAAAATATAGATATAGATTTAGATATAGATATAGATAAAGATATTAAAATATGAGTTATTTTATGATTATTTTGCATCTTTATTTTCATAAATTTTTACAACATATATTGGTATAAGATATATATAGAAAATGCGCATTAAATAATGTAAATATGTAAAATAAAATATATATAAAATACACATAGAATAATGTAAAATCGAATCTAAATAAATACGCAGAATATCAATAAAATAATGTAAATTTGTATGAAAATAAAGATGCAAAATACCCATAAAATAAAGCATATTTTAATATAAATACATATACAAAAGCACACATAGAATAATTAAATTTGTATTAAAATTAATATACAAAACTCACACACAATAAGGTAAATTTGTTTTGAAAAAAAATGCAAAATACACATAAAACAGTGTAAATTTGTTTCAAAATATATATACGAATACACATAAAATAATGTAGATTTCTATAGAAATACATATACAAAATACACATGAAATGATGTAAATACGCATAAAAATATATATACAAAATACACATTAAATAATGTAAATTCGCGTCAAAATAATAATAATTTTTTTTATAAAAAAGAACGTGTATTTGTATGAAAATAGATATACAAAATACACATGAAATAACCTAAATTTGTATAAAACTATTTACAAAAATACACAAAAATAATTTAAATTTGTATGAAAATAAATATACAAAAAACACATAAAATTAGGTAGATTTGTATTTAAATACATATACAAAATACACTTAAAATAATGTAAATTTGAATGAAAATATATAAACAAATACATTTAGAGTAAAGTAAATTTGTATAAAATATATATTCAAAATACACATGAAATAATGTAAATATATATAAAATCGTATCAAAATAAATACACAGAATATTAATAAAATAATGTAAATTTGTATGAAAATTCAGATGCGAAATACCCATAAAATGACGCTTTTTTTTTTATAAAAACATATATACCAAAATACACATGAAATAATTGAATTTGTATTCAAATAAATATACAAAAAGCACATACAATAAGGTAAATCTGTATTGAAATAGGTATGCAAAATACATATAAACAATGTAAATTTGTTTCAAAATATATAAGAATACACATAAAATAAGGCAGATTTCTATAAAAGTATATATACAAAATACACATAAAATTAAGTAAATACGTTTAAAAAAATGTATACAAAATACTCATAAAATAATGTAAATTAGTATCAAAATAAATAAACAAAATACCAATAAGAGAATGTGTATTTGAATAGATATAAATATACAAAGTACACAATAAATAACGTAAATTTGTATAAAACTATTCACAAAAATACACATAAGTAATTAAATTTGTATGAAAATAGATATACAAAATACACATAAAATAAGCTAAATTTGAATTGAAATATATATACAAAGTACATAAAATAATGTAAATTTGTATTAAAATATTTATAAAAATACAAATATAATAAAGAAAATTTGTATAAAATTATATAAAAAAATACTCATTAAATAATGTAAATACGTATAAAAAATCTGTACAAAATACACATATAATCATGTAATTTGTATCAAAATAAGTAATCAAAATACCAATAAAATAATGTAAATTTGTATGAGAAAACATATACAAAATGCACATAAAATAACGGAATTTTCTATAAAAATATATGTACAAAAATGCACATAAAATAATTTAAAATTTCATAAAAAAAAAAAAAAATATATATATATATATATATATATATAGATATATATATATATATATATATATATATATATATATATATATATATATATATATATATATATATATATATATATATATATACATATATATATATATATATATATATATATATATATACAAAACACACATTAAATAATGTACATGCGTATAAAAATATGTATACAAAATACCTTTGAAATAATATAAATTCGTATCGAATTAAGTTAACAAAATACCAATAAAATAATGGAATTTTGGATGAAAATATATATAGAACATACACATAAAATAACCTAAATACATACGAAAATATACACATAAAATAATTTAAAACTGAATTAAATAAAAATATAAAATAAACATAAACTATGGTAAATTTGTAATGAAATATATGTACAAAATACACATAAAATAATATAAACTTGTATGAAAATATATATACAAATACACATAATAACGCATATTTGTTTAAAAATATATATACAAAAATACACATAAAAGAATTACATTTGTATTAAAATAAATATACAACAGGCACATACAAAAAAGATACATATATACGTTCTTTTATCATGAATTTTGTTCATTTATTTTAATATGAATTTACATTATTTTAGGTGTATTTGGTATTTATATTTTTATACTTATTTACATCATTTTATATATATTTTGTATGTATATTTTCATAGAAATTTACTCTATGTGTATTCGTATATATATTTTTATACAAACTTACATTTTTTATGTGTATTTTGCATATATATTTCAATACAAATTTACTTTATTGTATGTGTATTTTGTATATTTATTTTAATACAAATTAAATTATTTCATGTGTATTTTTGTATATATATTTTTATGCAAATATGCGTTATTATATGGGTATTTTGCATCTTTATTTTCATACAAATTTACATTATTTTATTGATATTCTGTTTATTTATTTTGATACGATTTAACATTATACTATGTGTATTTTGTATATATTTTTTTATACATATTTACATTATTTAATGTCTATTTTGTATATATATTTTATCCAAATTTATGTTATTTTATGTGTATTTGTTTATATATTTTCATACAAATTTACATCATTTTATGTGTATTTTGTATATGTATTTCAATACAAATTTGCCTAATTTTATGTGTATTCTCCATATCTATTTTCAAACAAATTTAAATTATTTTTGTGTATTTTTGTATATATTTTTATACAAATTTTAGTTAATTTATTTGTATTTTGTGTATATATTTTCCTACAAATAAACATTCTTTTATTGGAATTTTGTTTATTTATTTTGAAACGAGCTTACATTATTTTATGTGTATTTTGTATATATATTTTTCTACGTATTTAAATTATTTTATGTGTATTTTGTATATACATTTTCATAAAAAAATTATTTTATTTTATTGTGTGTATTCGTATTTATTTTGATACAAATTTTATACAAATTCATGTTATTTTATGTTTATATGTATATATATTTTCATACAAATTTATATTATTTTATGTGTATTTTTACATATATTTCATTACAAATTTACCTTATTTTATGTTTATTTTGTATATTTATTTCATTCAATTTTAAATTATTTTATTTGTATATTTGCATTCAGGTTCAGGTTATTTTATGTGTATTTTCTATATATATATTTTCATCCAAAATTACATTATTTTATTGGTATTTTCTTAATTTAACTCATTACGAATTTAAATTATTTCATAGGTATTTTGTATATTTATTTTTATACTCATTTACATTTTCTAATGTGTGTTTTGTATATATTTTTTTATGCAAATTTATTTTATGTGCTTTTTTGTACATATATTTTTATAGAAATTTGCGTTATTTTATGTGTATTTTGTATATGTTTTCTCATACAAATTTACGTGATTTTATTGGTGTTTTGTTTATTTATTTTGATACGAATTACATGATTATATGTGTATTTTGTACATATTTTTTTATACGAATTTACATTATTTAATGTGTATTTTGTTTATATATTTTTATACAAATTTACGTTATTATATGAGTATTTGTAAAAATATTTTGATACAAATCTACTTTATTTTATGTATTTTGTATATATATTTCAATTCAAATTTAGCTTATTTTGTGTGTATTTTGTATATCTATTTTCATACAAATTTAATTACTTCTGTGTATTTTTGTATATAGTTTTATATAAATTTACGTTATTTTATGTGCATTTTGTATCTCTCTCTCTCTCTCTCTCTCTCTCTCTCTCTCTCTCTCTCTCTCTCTTTTTATATATATATACGGATATATATATATTTTATGTGTATTTTGTATACATTTTTTTATACGTATTTACTTAGTTTTATGTGTATTTTGTATATATATTTTTATAGAAATCTACCTTATTTTATGAGTATTCGTATATATATTTTGAAACAAATTTATATTGTTTTATATGTATTTTGCATATATATTTCAATACAAATTTACCTTATTTTATGTGTATTTTCTATATTTATTTTGATTCAAGTTCAAATATTTTATGTGTATTTTGGTGTATATATTTAAAAAAAAATGCTTTATTTTATGGGTATTTTGCATCTTAATTTTCATACAAATTTTCTTTATTTTATTAATATTCTGTGTATATATTTTGATACGATTTTACAATAATTTATTTCTGTTTTGTATATATTTTTTTATACATATTTACATTATTTAATGTGTATTTTGTATATATATTTTATACAAATTTACGTTATTTTAAGTGTATATGTTTAAATTTTTTCATTCATATTTACATAATTTTAAGTGTATTTTGTTTATGTATTTCAATACAAATTTACCTAATTTTAGGCGTATTTTGTATACAATTTTAAATTATTCTGTGTATTTTGTATATATATTTTTATACATATTTTTATATTATTTAATGTATATTTTGTATATATATTTTACTTAACTTTACGTTATTTTATGTGTATTTGATTATATATTTCCATACAAATTTATATTATTTTATGTGTATTTTGCATATCTATTTTCAAACAAATTTAATATTTTTTGTGTATTTTTGTATATATTTTAGTTATTTTATTTGTATTTTGTATATATATTTTCCTACAAAAATACATTCTTTTAGTATAATTTTGTTTATTTATTTTGATACGAATTTACATTATTTTATGTATATTTTGTATATATATTTTTCTACGTATTTACATTATTTTATGTGTATTTTGTATATTTATTTTCATAAAAATTTACGTTATTTTATTGTGTGTATTCGTATATCTTTTGATACAAATTTACATTATTTTATGTGTATTTTGCATATCTATATCAATACAAATTTAGCTTATTGTATGTGTATTTTGTATATTTATTTTATTAAAATTTACTTATTTTATGTGTATTTTTGTATATATATATATATATATATATATATATATATATATATATATATATATATATATATATATATATATATATATATATATATATATATATATATATATATATATATATTTTTTTTTTTAATATGAGTTATTTTATGGGTATTTTGAATCTTTATTTTTATAAATTTTTACATTACGTACACATTTTTTATACGTATTTACATTATATTAGGTGTATTTTGTTTATATATTTTTATACAAATTTACGTTATTATATATGTATTTGAATAAATATTTTGATACAAAATTTCCATTATTTTATATATTTTGTATATTTATTTCAACTCAAATTTAACTTATTTTATATGTCTTTTGTATATATATTTTCATACAAATTTAACTATTTTTGATTATTTTTGTATATAGTTTTATACAATTTTACGTTATTTTATGTGTATTTTGTATATTTATATATATAAAAATACACATTCTTTTATTGGTATTTTGTTTATTCATTTCGATACGAGTTTACATTATTTTATGTGTATTTTATATACATTTTTTTACACGTATTTAATTCATTTTATGTGTATTTTGTATATATTTTTTATAGAAATCTACGTTATTTTATGTGTATTCGTATATATATTTTGAAATAAATTTACATTATTTTATATGTATTTTGCATATCTATTTCAATACAAATTTACCTTATTGTATGTGCATTTTGTATATTTATTGTAATAAAAATTTTAATATTTTATGTGTATTTTGGTATATATATTTAAAAAAAAATCGTTATTTTATGGGTATTTTGCATCTTTATTTTCACACAAATTTACATTATTTTATTCATATTTTGTGTATTTATTTTGATACTATTTTATATTATTTTATTTGTGTTTTATATATATTTTTTATACATATTTACATTATTTAATGTGTATTTATATATATATTTCATATAAATTTAAATTATTTTAAGTGTATTGATTTATCTATTTACATTCAAATTTACATTATTTTATGTGTATTTTTTATAAGTATTTCAATACAGATTTACCTAATTATATGAATTTTTTGTATATTTATTTTCATACAAATTTAAATTATTTTTTGTGTATTTTTGAATAGAGTTTTATACAAATTTACGGTATTTTAGGTGTATTTTGTATATCTATTTTCATACAAATACACATTCTTTTATTGATATTTTGTTTATTTATTTTGACACGAATTTACATTATTTAATGTGTATTGTGTATATATATTTTTATACGTATTTACGTCATTTCATGTGTATTTTGTATATATATTTCTAAATCTACGTTATTTTATGTGTTTTCGTATATATATTTTGAAACAAATATACATTGTTTCATGTGTATTTTGCATATTCTTTCCATACAAATTTACTTTATTGTATATGCATTTTGTATATTAATTTTAATACATATCTAATTATTCTATGTGTATTTTTGTATATGTATTTTTATAAAAATAGGCTTTATTTTATGGGTATTTTGCTTCTTTATTTTCATACAAATTTACATTATTTTATTGATATTCTGTGTATTTATTTTGATACGATTTTACATTATTCTATGTATATTTTGTACATATATTTTATACAAATGAACGTTATTTTATGTGAATTTGTTTTCATTTAATACAAATTTACATTATTTTATGTGTATTTTGTACATGTATTTAAATACAAATTTAACTAATTATATGTGTATTTTGTATATCTATTTTCATACAAATTGAAATTAATTTTGCATTTTTTTGTATATATTTTTATAAAAAATTTCGTAATTTTATGTGTATTTTGTATATTTATTTTCCTACAAATATTCGTTCTTTTATCGGAATTTTGTTTATTTATTTTGATACGAATTAACATTATTTTATTTGTATTTGATATATATATTCTTAAACTTATTTACATCATTTTATATGTATTTTGAAAATATATTTTCTTAGAAATTTACTCTATTTAATGTGTTTTCGTATATATATTTTGATACAAATTTACATTATTTATGTGTATTTTGCATATATATTTCAATACAAATTTTCTTTAATGTATGTGAGTTTTGTATATTTATTTTAATACATAAACATATATATATTTTTAAACAAATCTGCGTTATTATATGCGTATTTTGCATCTTTATTTTCATACAAATTTACATTATTTTATTGATATTCTGTTTATTTATTTTGATACGATTTTACATTATTCTATGTGTATTTTGTATATATATTTTTATACATATTTCTATTATATAATGTATATATATATATATATATATATATATATATATATATATATATATATAATATAATATATATATATATATATATATATATATATATATATATATATATATATATATATATATATTCTATATATATATATATATATATATATATATATATATATATAATGCAAATTTACGTTATTTCATGTGTATTTCTTAATACATTTTCATACAAATTTACATTATTTTATGTGTATTTTTGTATATGTGTTTCAATACAAATTCGTCTAATTTTATGTGTATTTTGCATATCTATTTTCAAACAAATTTAAGTTATTTTTGTGTATTTTTGTATATATTTTTATACAAATTTTAGTTATTTTATTTGTATTTTGTATATATATTTTCCTACAAATATACTTTCTTTTAATGAAATTTTGTTTATTTATTTTGACACGAGTTTACATTATTTTATGTGTATTTTGTAAATATAACTTTCTACGTATTTGCATTATTTTATGTGTATTTTGTATATATATTTTCATAAAAATTTATGTTATTTTATTGTGTGTATTCGTATATATTTTGATACAAATTTACATCATTTTATGTGTATTTTATATATCTATATCAATACAAATCTACCTTATTGTATGTGTATTTTGTATATTTATTTTAATACAAATTTAATTATTTTATGTGTATTTTTGTATATAATTTTTTTTAAATATGAGTTATTTTATGGGTATTTTGCATCTTTATTTTTAAAAAATTTTACATTACGTACATATTTTTTATACGTATTTACACTATTTAATATGTATTTTGTTTATATATTTTTATGCAAATTTACGTTATTATATGTGTATTTGAAAAAATATTTTGATACAAATTTACATTATTGTGTGTATTTTGTATATCTATTTCAATTCAAATTTAGCTTTTTTTATGTGTCTTTTGGATATCTATTTTCATACAAATTTAATTATTTTTTTATATTTTTGTATATAGTTTTATACAATTTTACGCTATTTTATGTGTATTTTGTATATTTATATTTATACAAATATACATTCTTTTATTGGTATTTTGTTTATTTATTTTGATACGAATTTACATTATTTTATGTGTATTTTGTATACATTTTTTATACGTATTTACTTCATTTTATGTGTATTTTGTATATATATTTTTATAGAAATCTACGTTATTTTATGTGTATTCGTATATATAGTTAAAAAAAATTACATTGTTTTATATGTATTTTGCGTATCTATTTCAATACAAATTTACCTTATTGCATGTCCATTTTGTATATTTATTTTAATACAAATTCAAATATTTTATGTGTGTTTTGGTATATATATTTTTTTAAAAAATGCGTTATTTTATGGGCATTTTGCATCTTAATTTTCATGCATATTTACATTATTTGATTAATATTCTATATATTTATTTTGATACGATTTTACATTATTCTATTTGTGTTTTGTATTTATTTTTTATATATATTTACATTATTTAATGTGTATTTTGTATATATATTTTATACAAATTTACGTTTGTTTAAGTATATTTGTTTATATATTTTCATTCATATATACGTTATTTTATGTGTATTTTGTATATGTATTTCAATAGAAATTTACCAAATTTTATGTGTATTTTGTATATTTCTTTTCATATAAATTTTAATTATTTTTCTGTATTTTTTTATTAGTTTTATACAAATTTTGGTTATTTTATGTACGCATTTGCATTGTTTAATGTGTGTTTTGTATATATATTTTAATGCAAATCTACTTTGTTTTATGTGCATTTTTATACATATATTTTTATAGAAATTTTCGTTAATTTATGTGTATTTGTATATGTTTTCTCATACAAATAACATTATTTTATTGCTATTTTGTTTATTTTCATACGATTTACATGATTATATGTGTATTTTGTACATATTTCTTATACGTATTTACATTACTTAATGTGTATTTTCTTTATATATTTTTAAACAAATTTACGTTATTATATGTATTTGTATAAATATTTTGATACAAATTTACATTATTTTATGTATTTTGTATATACATTTCAATTCAAATTTAGCTTATTTTATCTGTATTTTGTATATCTATTTTCATACGAATTTAATTACTTCTGTGTATTTTTGTATATACTTTTATACAAATTTATATTATTTTATATGTATTTTGTATATTTATATTTATACAAATACACTTTCTTTTACTGGTATTTTGTTTATTTATTTTGATTCGAATTTAAATAATTTTATAAGTATTTTGTATACATTTTTTTTATATGCATTTACTTCATTCAATGTGTATTTTGTATATATTTTTATAGAAATCTACGTTTTTTTTTGTGTATTCGTATATATATATTTTGAAACAAATTTACATTGTTTTATATGTATTTTGCATATCTATTTCAATACAAATTTACCTTATTGTATGTGCATTTCGTATATTTATTGTAATTCAAACTTAAATATTTTATGTGTATTTTGGTATATATTTTCATAAAAATTTACATTATTTTATTAATATTCTGTGTATTTATTTTGATACGAATTTACATTATTCTATTTGTGTTTTGTATATATTTTTTTTTATACATATTTACATTATTTAATGAGTATTTTGTATATATATTTTATACAAATTTACGTTAATTTAAGTGTATTTGTTTCCATATTTCATTCAAATTTACATTACTCTATGTGTATTTTGTATATGTATTTCAATACAAATTTTCCTAATTTTATGTGTATTTTGTATATTTATTTTCATACAAATTTAAATGATGTAAATACGTATAAAATATATATATACAAAATACCAATAGAAGAATATGAATATGTATGAAAATAAATATACAAAATACACATAAAATAACGTAAATTTATATAAAACTATATACAAAAATAGACAAAAGTAATTTAAATTTGAATGAAAATAGATATACAAAATATATATAAAATAAACAAAATTTGTATTGAAATATATTTAAAAAATACATAGCATAATGTATATTTATATCAAAATAATTAAACAAATAGGCATAAAATAACGTAAATTTGTTTTAAAATATATAAACAAAATACTCATTAAATAATGAAAATACGTATTCAAAATATATACAAAATGCACATATAATAATGTAAATTCGTATCAAAGTACATAAACAAAATAATAATTGAAAAAATGTAAATTTGTATGAAAAAATATATACAAAATACATATAAAAATTCGCAAATTTCTAAAAAAATATATGTACAAAAACGCACATCAAATACTTTAAATTTGTATGAAAAAAAAATACACATAAAATAAGGCAAATTTGAAAAAAATATACACAATACACATTAAATAATGTAAATTCGTTTCAAAATAAATAAACAAAATATCAATAAAAGAATGTGTATTTTTATGAAAATAGATATACAAAATACACATAAAATATTGTAAATTTTTATAAACTCCGATACAAAAATACACTAAAAATAATTTAAATTTGAATGAAAATAAATATACAAAATACACATAAAATAATGTAAATTTGAATTAAAATATATAAACAAATACACTTAAAATAACGTAAATTTGTATGAAATATATATACAAAATACACATTAAATAATGTAAATATGTATAAAAAAATATATACTAAACACAAATAGAATAATGTTAAATCGTATCAAAATAAATACACAGAATATGAATAAAATAATGTAAATTTGTATGGAAATAAAGAAGCAAAATACCCATAAAATAACGAATTTTTTTATAAAAATATATACCAAAACACACATAAAATATTCAAATTTGTATTACAATAAATATACAAAATGCACATACAATAAGGTAAATTTGTATTGAAATAGATATGCAAAATACATATAAAACAATGTAAATTTCTTTCAAAATACGAATACACATAAAATAACATAGATTTCTATAAAAATATATATACAAAATACACATAAAATAAAGTAAATACGTATAAGAAAATGTATACAAAATACACATATAATAGTGTAAATTCGTATCAAAATAAATAAACAAAATACCAATAAAATAATGTGTATTTGTATGAATACAAATATACAAAATACACATCAAATAACGTAAAATTTTTAATATTTAAATTTGTATGAAAATAGATATACAAAAGACACATACAATAAGCTAAATTTGAATTGAAATAAATATACAAAATACATGAAATAATGTAACTTTGTATGAAAATATTTATTCAAATACACATATAATAACGTAAATTTGTATAAAAATATATAAACAAAATACACATTAAATAATGGAAATATATGTAAATGTAAATGTATGTAAATATAATGTAAAAATTTATAAAAATAAAGATGCAAAATACCCATAAAATAACTCTTATTTAAAACAAAATATATACAAAAATACACATCAAGTAATTAAATTTTTATTAAAATAAATATACAAAATACACATAAAATAAGGTAAATTTGTATTGAAGTAGATATGCAGAAAACACATAAAATGATGTAAATTTGTATCAAAATATATACGAATACACACAGTAAAATAACGTAAATTTTTTAAAAAAATATATATACAAAATACGCATAAAATAATGTAAATACGTAGAAAAATATATATACAAAATACACATAAAATAATGTAAATTCGTATCAAAATAAATAAACAAAATTCCACTAAAAGAATGTATATTTGAAGGAAAATATATATACAAAAAACAAATAAAATAACTAGAATTTGTATAAAAATATAAACAAAAATACACAAAAATAATTTAAATTTGTTTGAAAATAGATATGCAAAATAAACATAAAATTAGGCAAATTTGTATTGAAATACATATACAAAAGACACACAAAATAATGTAAATTTGTATAAAAATATATAAACAAATACACAGAAAATAACGTAAATTTCCATAAAATATATATACGAAATATACATTAAATAATGTAAATATGTATAAAAAATATATATATATATATATATATATATATATATATATATATATATATATATATATATATATATATATATATATATATATATATATATATATATATATATATATATGTATAAAATACACATAGAATAATGTAAAATCGTATCAAAATAAATAAACAGAATATCAATAAAATAATGTAAATTTGTACGAAAATAAAGATGCAAAATACCCATATAATAACGAATATTTGTTTAAAAATATATATACAAAAATACATATAAAATGATTAAATTTGTATTAAAAAAAATATACAAAAGGCACATACAATAAAGAAAATTTGTATTGAAATAGCTAAGCAAAATAGACATAAATAATGTAGATTTGTATCAAAATATATATACGAATACACATAAAATAGAGTAAATTTCAATGAAAATATATATTCAAAATACATATAAAATGATGTAAATAAGTATAACACTATATATATCAAATACACCTAAAATAATGTAGATTCGTATCAAAATAAATAAACAAAATTCCGATGAAAGAATGTATATTTGTAAGAAAATAAATATACAAAATACACATAAAATTACGAAAATTTGAATGAAAATATATACAAAAATACACAAAATTAATTTCAATTTGTATGAAAATAGATATTCAAAATACACATATAATTAGTTAAATTTGTATTTAAATACACGAACAAAATACACATAAAATAATGTAGATTTGTATGAAATGAAAACAAATTTACATAAAATAACGTACATTTGTATAAAATATATATACAAAATGTACATAGAATAATGTAAAATCGTATCAAAATAAGTACACAGAATATCAATAAAATAATGTAAATTTGTATGAAAATAAAGATGCAAAATACCCATAAAATAAAGCATATTTTTATAAAAATACATATACAAAAATACACATAGAATAATTAAATTTGTATTAAAATTAATATACAAAATGCACATACAATAAGGTAAATTTGTATTGAAAGAATATGCAAAATACACATAAAACAATGTAAATTTGTTTCAAAATATATATACGAATACACATAAAATAACGTAGATTTATATAGAAATATATATACAAAATACACATGAAATGATGTAAATACGTATAAAAATATATATACACAATACACATTAAACTATGTAAATTCGTGTCAAAATATCAATAAAAGAATGTGTATTTGTATGAAAATAGATATACAAAAAACACACAAAATATTGTAAATTTGTATAAAACTCTATACAAAAATACCCAAAAAATAATTTAAATTTGTATGAAAATAAATATACAAAATACACATAAAATTAGGAAAATTTGTATTGAAATACAAATACAAAATACACATAAAATAATGTAAATTTGAATGAAAATATATAACCAATTAGACTTAAAATAACGTAAATTTGTATGAAATATATATACAAAATACACATTAAATAATGTAAAAATGTATAAAAAAAATATATACAAAACACAAATAGAATATGTAAAATAGTATCAAAATAAATACACAGAATATTAATAAAATAATTTAAATTTGTATGAAAATAAAGATGCAAAATACCCATAAAATAACGCATTTTTTTTTTAAATCTATATTTAAAAATACACATAAAATATTAAAATTTGTATTAAAATAAGTATACAAAATGCACATACAAAAAGGAAAACTTGTGTTGAAATAGATATGCAAAATACATATAAAACAATGTAAATTTGTTTCTAAATATATATACGAATACAAATAAAATAACGTAGATTTCTATAAAAATAAATTAACAAAATACCAATAGAAGAATGTGTATTTGTATAAATATAAATATACAAAATACACATAAAATAACGTAAAATTGTATAAAACTATATACAAAAATACACAGAAGTAATTAAATTTGTATGAAAATAGATATACAAAATACAGATAAAATAAGCTAAATTTGAATTGAAATGTATATACAAAATACATAAAATAATGTAATTTTGTATCAAAATATTTATACAAATATATATAATAACGTAAATTTGTTTAAAAATATATAAACAAAGTACACATTAAGTAATGTAAATACGTATAAAAAATATGTACAAAATACACATATAATCATGAAATTCGTATCAAAATAAATAAACAAAATAGCAATAAAATAATGTAAATTTGTATGAGAAAACATATAGAAATACACATAAAATAACGCAAATTTCTATAAAAATATATGTACAAAAATGCACATAAAATAAAGTAAATTTGCATAAAAACATATATTCAAAACACACATTAAATAATGTGAATGCGTACATAAAGTAACCTAAATTTGAATAAAACTATATAGAAAAATACACAAAAATAATTTAAATGTGTATGAAAAGAAATATCCAAAATACATATGAAATTAGGTAAATTTGTATTGAAATACACGTAAAATAATGTAAATTTTAATGAAAATATCTAAATAAATACACTTAAAATAAAGTAAATTTGGAATAAATATATATACAAAATACACATTAAATAATGTAAATATGTTTAAAAAAATATATACAAAACACAAATAGAATAATGTAAAATCGTATCAAAATAAATACACAGAATATTAATAAAATAATGTAAATTTATAGGAAAATTAAGATGCAAGATACCCATAAAATAACGCATTTTTTATAAAAATATATATACCAAAACACACGTAAAATATTTGAATTGGTATTAAAAAGGTAAATTTGTATTGAAATAGATATGCAAAATACATATAAAACAATGTAAATTTGTTTCAAAATATATAAACGAATACACATAAAATAACGTAGATTTCCATAAAAATATATATACAAAATACACATAAAATGAAGTAAATACGTATAAAAAATTGTATACAAAATACACATACAATAATGTAAAATAGTATCAAAATAAATAAACAAAATACTAATAAAAGAATGTGTATTTGTATAAATGTAAATATACAAAATACACATAAAATAACGTAAATTTATATAAAGCTATATACAAAAATACACAAAAGTAATTAAATTTGTATGAAAACAGATATACAAAAAACACATAAAATAAGCTAAATTTGAATTGAAATATATATACAACATACATAAAATAATGTAAATTTGTATGAAAATATTTTTACAAATACACATATAATAACGTAAATTTGTATAGAAATATATGAACAAAATACAAATTAAATAATGTAAAAACGTATAAAAAAATATGTACAAAATGTACAAATAATCATGTAACTCGTATCAAAATAAATAAACAAAATACCAATAAAATAATGTAAATTTGTATGAGAAAACATATACAAAATACACATAAAATAACGGAAATTTCAATAAAAATATATGTACAAAAATGCACATAAAATAAATTAAATTTGCATAAAAATAAATATACAAAACACACATTAAATAATGTAAATGCGTATAAAGATATGTATACTAAATACCTATGAAATAATCTAAATTCGTATCGAATTAAATTAACAAAATACCAGTAAAATAATGTAATTTTGGATGAAAATATATATAGAAAATAAACATAAAATAACCTTAATACAAATACAAAGAATTTAAAATTGAATGAAATAAATATACAAAATAAACATAAAATAAGGTAAATTTGTAATGAAATATATGTAAAAATGCACATAAAATAATGTAAATTTGTATGAAAATACATATACAAATACACATAAAATAACATGAATTTTATAAAATTTGTATCAAATTATATACGAATACACACAATAAAATAACATAAATTGTTATGAAAATATATATACAAAATACATATAAAATAATGTAAATACGTAGAAAAATATATATACAAAATACACATAAAATAATGTAGATTCGTATCAAAATAAATAAACAAAATTCCAATAAAAGAATATATATTTGTAGGAAAATATATACAAAATACAAATAAAATAACTAAAATTTGTATAAAAATATACACAAAAATACACAAAAATAATTTAAATTTGTTTGAACATAGATATCCAAATACACATAAAATTAAGCAAATTTGTATTGAAAACCAAAAACAAAACACACATAAGATAATGTAAATTTGTATGAAAATATATAAACAAATACACATAAAATAACGTAAATTTGGATAAAATATATATTCAAAATGTACATTAAATAATTTAAATATATTTGAAAATACATATACAAAATACACATAGAATAATGTAAAATCGTATCAAAATAAATGAACAGAATATCAATAAAATAATTTAAATTTGTATGAGAATAAAGATGCAAAATACCCATATAATAACGCATATTTGTATAAAACTATATATATACATAAATTCATATAAAATAATTAAATTTGTATTAAAATAAATATACAAAATACACATACAATAAAGTAAATTTGTATTGAAATAGATATGCAAAATACACATCAATAATGTAAATTTGTATCAAAATATATATACGAATACTCATAAAATAGAGTAAATTTCTATGAAAATATACATACAAAATACATATAAAATGACGTAAATAAGTATGAAAATATATATACCAAATATACCTCAAATAATGTAAATTCGTATCAAAATAAATAAACAAAATTCCGATAAAAGAACGTATATTTGTAGGAAAATAAATATACAAAATACACATAAAATAACGAAAATTTACATAAAAATATACACAAAAATACAAAAAAAATAATTTCACATAAAATAATGTAAATTTGTATGAAATGAAAACAAACACACATAAAGTTACGTACATTTGTATAAAATATATATACAAAATACACATAGAATAATGTAAAACTGAATTAAAATAAATACACAGAATATCAATAAAATAATGTAAATTTGTATGAAATGAAAACAAACACACATAAAGTTACGTACATTTGTATAAAATATATATACAAAATACACATAGAATAATGTAAAACTGAATTAAAATAAATACACAAAATATCAATAAAATAATGTAAATTTGTATGAAAATAAAGATGCAAAATAACCATAAAATAAAGCATATTTTTATAAAAATACATATCAAAAAATACATATAGAATAATTAAGTTTGAATTAAAATTAACATACAAAATGCACATACAATAAGGTAAATTTTTATTTAAAAAATATGTAAAATACACATAAAACAGTGTATATTTGTTTCAAAATATATATACGAATACACATAAGATAACGTAGATTTCTATAGAAGTATATATACAAAATACACATGAAATGATGTAAATACGTTTAAAAATATATATACAAAATACACATTAAATAATGTAAACTCGCATCAAAATAAATAAACAAAATATCAATAAAAGAATGTGTATTTGTATGAAAATAAATATACAAAATACACATAAAATAACCTAAATTTGTATAAAAGTATATACAAAAATACACAAAAATAATTTAAATTTGTATGAAAATAAATATACAAAATACATATAAAATTAAGTAAATTTGTATTGAAATACTTATACAAAATACACTTAACCCTAGAACACTAACCTTAGAAAAAGTCACACCACTACTAACCATGGGTACATCATACCCGATTTTGAAAAAAAAAAAAAAATTAAATGTAAAGTTTTAATGGAATAAAGTTACATGAAGGGACTTCAAACTTTGTATCCTGACTTAACATTAAGAAGAACTGAAAAACGTATTGTTTTGGTATGAAAATCAGGTACTGAAAAATGTTACTAAAAATTGGAAATATGTTCAAAAATTTCAAAAAAAAAAATTTCATAAAAAAATTTATCACCCGATGGCTTCCAAACTTCTTGTATGGCCTCCCAGGTCCTGTGATCCACTGCACAGGTGATCACTAAGAAAGTACGTAAACAATATCCTAGGGACATGTACAACACCCTGAATCACCAACCATGGGTATGCCGCACCCGAATGTAGGCCTACAACAAAGGTGAGCAGAGAGAGCGAGACAACGTGACCTTCCCCTACACTGTCAAGCGGGCACATGAAGCTACTGAGGAGGTGGGTACCCTCAGAGCACCGGAACCATACACAATGGCAATGACGTCATTCGCTTCGGGAACCTCATACCCATGGTTAGCGTTCTAGGGTGAAAATAATGTAGATTTGAATGAAAATATATAAACAAATACACTTAAAATAACGTAAATTTGTATAAAATATATATACAAAATACACATTAAATAATGTAAATATTTAAAAAAAAAATACAAAACACAAATAGAATAATGTAAAATCGTATCAAAATATATACACAGAATACTAAAAAAATAATGTAAATTTGTATGAAAATTAAGATGCAAAATACCTATAAAATAAAGCATTTTTTATAAAACTATTTATACCAAAATACACATAAAATATTCGAATTTGTATTAAAATAAATATACAAAATGCACATACAATAAGGTAAATTTGTATTGAAAATATATTTATAAAACAATGTAAATTTGTTTCAAAATATTTATACGAATACACATAAAATAACGTAGATTTCTATAAAAATACATATACAAAATACACATAAAATTAATTAAATACGTATAAAAAAATGTGTACAAAATACACACAAAATAATGTAAACTCGTAAAATATAAATTCACAAAATACCAATAAAAGAATGTGTATTTATATAAATTTATATAAAACTATATACAAAGATACACAGAATTAATTAAATTTGTATGAAAATAGATTTACAAAATACACAAAAAATAAGCTAAATTTGAATTGAAATATATATAAAAAATACATTAAATAAAGTAAATTAGTATCAAAATATTTTTACAAATACACATATAATAACGTAAATTTGTATAAAAATATATAAACAAAATACACATTAAATAATGTAAATACGTATGAAAAAATATTTATGGGTATTTTGTATATATATTTCAAAAGAAATTTATCTAGTTTGATGTGTATTTTGTATATCTATTTTCATACAAATTCAAATTATTGTATTTTATACAAATTCATGTTATTTTACGTGTATTTGTATTTATATTTTTATTTTTATTTATATTATTTTATGTGAATTTTTCATATATTTCATTACAAATTTACCTTATTTTATGTTTATTTTGTATATTTATTTAATTCAATTTTAAATTATTTTATGAGTATATTTGTTTTTGTATTTAGGTTATTTTATGTGTGTTTTCTAAATATATTGTCATCCAAAGTTACATTATTTTATTGATATTTTCTTAATTTAATTCAATACGAATTTAGATTTTTTCATAGGTATTTTGTATACATATTTTTATACGCATTTACATTATTTAATATGTGTTTTGTATATATATTTTCATGCAAATTTACTTCATTTTATATGCATTTTTGTACATATATTTTTATTGAAACTTGCGTTATTTATGTGTATGTTGTATATGTTTTCTCATACAAATCTACATTATTTTATTGGTATTTTTTTTTTTTATACGAATTACATGATTATTTGTATATTTTGTACATTTTTTTTATATGTATTTACATTATTTAATGTGTATTTTGTTTATATATTTTTATACAAATTTAAGTTATTATATGTGTATTTGTATAAGTATTTTGATACAAATTTACATTATTTTATGTATTTTGTATATATATTTCAATTCAAATATGGCTTATTTTATATGTATTTTGTATATCTATTTTCATACAAATTTAATTACTTTTGTGTATTTTTGTATATATTTTTATATAAATTTACGTTATTTTATGTGCATTTTGTATATTTATATTCATACAAATACACATTCTTTTATTGGTATTTTGTTTATTTATTTTGATACGAATTTACATTATTTTATGTGTATTTAGTATATATTTTTTTATACGAATTTACTTCATTTATGTGTATTTTGTATATATATTTTGAAACAAATTTACATTGTTTTATATGTATTTTGCATATCTATTTCAATACAAATTTACCTTATTGTATGTGCATTTAGAATATTTATTTTAATAGAAATTCAAATATTTTATGTGTATTTTGGTAATACATTTTAATAAAAAATGTGTTATTTTATGGGTATTTTGCATCCTAGTTTTCATACAAATTTACATTATTTTATTAATATTCTGTGTATTTATTTTGATACGATTTTACATTATTCTATTTGTGTTTTGTATATATTTTTTATATATATATATATTTACATTATTTAATGTGTATTTTATATATACAATATTTTACAAATATTTACGTTATTTTAAGTGTATTTGTTTATATATTTTCATTCAAATTTACGTTATTTTAAGTGTATTTTGTATATGTATTTCAATACAAATTTACCTAATTTTATGTGTATTTTGTATATTTATTTTCATACAAATTTAAATTATTCTTGTTTATTTTTGTATATAGCTTTAAATAAATTTTGGTTATTTTATGTGTATTTTGTATATCTATTTTCATACAAATACACATTCTTTTATTGATATTTTGTATACAAAATACACATCAAATAATGTAAATTTGAATGAAAATATATAAACAAATATACATAAAATAACGTAAATTTGCATAAAACATATATACAAAATATACATTAAATAATGTAAATATGTATAAAAATATATATACAAAATACACAGAGAATAATGTAAAATCGTTTCAAAATAAATAAATAGAATATCAATAAAATAATGTAAATTTGTATGAAAATAAAGATGCAAAATACCCATATAATAACACATATTTGTATAAAAATATACATACAAAAAAACACATAAAATAATTGAATTTGTATTAAAATAAATATACAAAATGCACATACAATAAAGTTAATTTCCATTGAAATAGATATGCAAAATACACATCAGTAATTTAAATTTGTATCAAAATATATATATACGAATTCACATAAAATAGAGTAAATTTCTATGAAAATATACATACAAAATACATATAAATGATGTAAATAAGTATAAAAATATATATACCAAGTACATCTAAAATAATGTAAATTTCTATCAAAATAAATAAACAAAATTCAGATAAAAGAACGTATATTTGTAGGAAAATAAATATTCAAAATACACATAAAATAACGAAAATTTGTATAAAAATATATACAAAAATACACAAAAATTGTTTCAATTTGTATGAAAATAGATATACAAAATACACATATAATTAGTTAAATTTGTATTTAAATACATGTACAAAATACACATAAAATAATGCAAATTTGTATGAAATGAAAACAAATACACATAAAGTAACGTACATCTGTATAAAATATATATACAAAATACACAGAGAATAATGTAAAACTGAATTAAAATATATACACAGATCATCAATAAAATAATGTAAATTTGTATAAAAATACATATACAAAAATACATATAGAATAACTATATTTGTATTAAAATTAACATACAAAATGCACATACAATAAGGTAAATTTGCATTAAAAAAATATGCAAAATACACATAAAACAGTGTAAATTTGTTTCAAAATATATATACGAATACACATAAAATAAGGTAGATTTCTATATAAATATATATACAAAATACACATGAAATGATGTAAACACGTATACAAATATATAAATACAAAATACACATTAAATGATGTAAATTCGCGTCTAAATAAATAAACAAAATATTAATAAAAGAATGTGCATTTGTATGAAAATAAATATACAAGATACACATAACATAACCTAAATTTGTATAAAACTATATACAAAAATACACAAAAATAATTTGAATTTGTATGAAAATAAATATACAAAATACATATAAAATTAGGTAAATTTGTATTGAAATACATATAAAAAATACACTTAAAATAATGTAAATTTGAATGAAAATATATAAACAAATACACTTAAAATAACGTAAATTTGGATAAAATATATATACAAAATACGCATTAAATAATGTAAATATCTAAATATATATATATACAAAACACACATAGAATAATGTAAAATCGTATCAAAATATATACACATAATACTAATAAAATAATGTAAATTTGTATGAAAATTAAGATGCAAAATACCTATAAAATAACGCATTTTTTATAAAATTATATATACCAAAATACACATAAAATATTCGAATTTGTTTTAAAATAAATATACAAAATCCACATACAATAAGGTAAATTTGTATTGAAAAAATATTTATAAAACCATGTAAATTTGTTTCAAAATATATATATATATATATATATATATATATATATATATATATATATATATATATATATATATATATATATATATATATATATATATATATATATATATATATATATATATATATATATATATATATATATATATATATATATATATATATATATATATATATATATATATATATATATATATATATATATATACACACGAATACACATAAAATAACGTAGATTTCTATAAAAATACATTTACAAAATACACATAAAATTAAGTAAATACGTATAAAAAAAATGTATGCAAAATACACATAAAATAATGTAAATTCGTATAAATATAAATACTCAAAATACCAATAAAAGAATGTGTATTTGTATAAATATAAATATACAAAATGCACATAAAGTAATGTAAATTTATATAAAACTATATACAAAAATAGATATACAAAATCCACACAAAATAAGCTAAATTTGAATTGAAATATATATAAAAAATACATAAAATAAAATAAATTTGTATCAAAATATTTTTACAAATACACATATAATAACGTTAATTTGTATAAAAATAGATAAACAAAATACACATTAAATAATGTAAATACGTATAAAAAAATATTTATGGGTATTTTGTATATATATTTCAAGAGAAATTTACCTAGTTTGATGTGATTTTGTATATCTATTTTCATACAAATTCAAATTATTGTATTTTATACAAATTCATGTTATTTTACGTGTATTTGTATTTATATTTTCATATAAAGTTATATTATTTTATGTGATTTTTTTATATATTTCATTACCAATTTTATCTTATTTAATGTTTATTTTGTATATTTATTTAATTCAATTTTAAACTATTTTATGTGTATATTTGTTTTTGTATTTAAGTTATTTTATGTGTGTTTTCTATATATATTGTCATCGAAAATTATATTATTTTATTAGTATTTTCTTAATTTAATTCAATTCGAATTTAGATTATTTCAAAGGTATTTTGTATACATATTTTTATACGCATTCACATTATTTAATGTGAGTTTTGTATATATATTTTAATGCAAATTTACTTAATTTTATGTGCATTTTTGTACATATATTTTCATTGAAATTTGCGTTATTTATGTGTATGTTGTATATGTTTTCTCATACAAATCTACATTATTTTATTGGTATTTTGTTTATTTATTTTGATACGAATTACATGATTATTTATGTATTTTGTACATATTTTTTTTATACGTATTTACATTATTTAATGTGTATTTTTAAATATTTTTATACAATTTTACGTTATTATAAGTGTATTTGTATAAATATTTTGATAAAAATTTACATTATTTTATGTATTTTCTATATATATTTCAATTCAAATTTAGCTTTTTGTATATAGTTTTATATAAATTTACGTTATTTTATGTGTATTTTGTATATTTATATTTATACAAATACACATTCTTTTATTCGTATTTTGTTTATTTATTTTGATACGAATTTACGTTATTTCATGAGTATTTTGTATACATTTTTTTATACGTACTTTCTTTATTTAAGTATATTTTGTATATTTACCTTATTGTATGTGCATTTTGTATATTAATTTTTATAAAAAATTAATTATTCTATGTGTATTTTTGCATATGTATTTTTATAAAAATATCCTTTATTTTATGGGTATTTTGCGTGTATTTTGTATATCTATTTTCATACAAATTTAATTACTATTGTGTAATTTTGAATATAGTTTTATATAAATTTACGTTATTTTATGTGGTTTTTGTATAATTATATTTATACAAATACACATTCTTTTATTGATATTTTGTTTATTTATTTCGAGACGAATATACATTATTTTATGTGTATTTTGTATACATTATTTATATATATATTATATATATATTTTTATACGTTATTTATATATATATATATATATATATATATATATATATATATATATATATATATATATATATATATATATATATATATATATATATATATATATATATATATATATATATATATATATATATATATATATATATATATATATATATATATATATATATATATATATATATATATATATATATATATATATATATATATATATATATATATATATATATATATATATATATATATATATATATATATATATATATATATATATATATTCTTTTTTTTTCTTTATACTTATTTTCGTTATTTTAAATGTATTTGTTTATATTTTTTCATTCAAATTTAATTATTATTTTATGGGTATTTTGTATATGGTTTTCAATATAAATTTACCTAATTTTATGTGTATTTTGTATATTTATTTTCATACAAATTTAAAAAAAAAAAATTGTATTTTTTTATATAGTTTTATAAAAATTAATGTTATTTTATGTGTATTTGTATATCTATTTTCATACAAATACACATTCTTTTATTGATATTTTGTTTATTTATTTTGACACGAATTTACATTATTTAATGTGTATTTTGCATATATATTTTTATTCGTATTTACGTCATTTCATGTGTATTTTGTATATATATTTCTGTAGAAATCGACGTTATTTTATGTGTATTCGTATATATATTTTTAAACAAATTTTCATAGTTGTATGTGTATTTTGCATATTTTTTCAATATAAATTTACCTTATTATGTGAATATTTGTATTAGTATTTAGGTTATTTTATTTGTATTTTCTATATATATTTTCATCCAAAATTACATTATTTTTTTGGTATTTTGTTAATTTAGTTCGATACGAGTTTAGATTTTTTCATAGGTATTTTGTACGCATTTACATTATTTAATGTGTGTTTTGTATATATATATTTTTATGGAAATTTACTTTATTTTATGTGCATTTTTGTACATATATTTTTATAGAAATTTACGTTATTTTGTGTGTATTTGTATATGTTTTCTCATTCTTTTATCGGAATTTTGTTTATTTATTTTGATACGAATTTACATCATTTTATATGTATTTTGAATATATATTTTCATAGAAATTTACTCTATTTTATGTGTATTCGTATATATATTTTGATGCAAATTTATATTATTTATGTGTCTTTTGCATATCTATTTCAATACAAATTATCTTTATTGTATGTGCCTTTTGTGTATTTATTTTAATACAAATTTAGTTATTTTATGTGTATTTTTGTATATATATTTTTAAACAAATGCGTTATTATATGGGTATTTTGCATTTTTATTTTTATACAAATTTACATTATTTTATTGATACTCTGTTTATTTATTATGATACGATTTTACATTATTCTATGTGATATTATAAAATACACATCAAATAAACATATATACAAAATATACATTAAATAATGTCTATGTATAAAAATATATATATATATATATATATATATATATATATATATATATATATATATATATATATATATATATATATATATATATATATATATATATATATATATATATATATATATATATATATATATATATATATATATATATATATATATATATATATATATATATATATATATATATATATATATATATATATATATTTTTTTTTATTTTTATACATAGTTACATTATTTAATGTATATTTTGTATATATATTTTATGGAAATTTACGTTTTATGTTTATTTGTTTATATATTTTCATACAAATTTACATTATTTCATGTGTATTTTGTATATGTTTTTCAATACAAATTTGCCGAATTTTATGTGTATTTTATATATATATTTTCAAACATATATATTCAAATATATTTTTATACAAATTTTAGTTATTTTATTTGTATTTTGTATATATATTTTCCTACAAATATACATTCTTTCAGTGGAATTTTGTTTATTTATTTTGATACGAATTTACATTATTTAATTTGTATATTGTATATATATATTTTCTATATATATTTTTATAAAAAAATTTGTTATATTATTGTGTGTATTAGTATATCTTTTGTTACAAATTTACATTATTTTTTGTTTATTTTGCATATCTATTTCAATACAAATTTACCTTATTGTATGTGTATTTTGTATATTTATTTTAATACAAATTTAATTATTTTATATGTATTTTTGTATATATATTTTTTTCAAATATGAGTTATTTTATGGGTATTTTGCATCTTTATTTTAATAAATTTTTACATTACGTACATACTTTTTATACGTATTTACATTATTTAATGTATATTTTGTTTATATATTTTTATACAAATTTACGTTATTATATGTGTATTTGAATAAATATTTTGATACAAATTTACATTATTTTATGTATTCTGTAAATTTATTTCAATTCAAATTTAGCCCTATTTTATGTGTGTTTTCTATATCTATTTTCATACAAATTTAATTATTTTTGTTTATTTTTGTATAAATTTTTATACAATTTTACGTTATATTATATGTATTTTGTATATTTATATTTATACAAATACACATTCTTTTATTGGTATTTTGTTTATTTATTTTGATACGAGTTTACATTATTTTATGTGTATTTTGTATACATTTTCTTATAATTATTTACTTTATTTAATGTGTATTTTGTTTATATATTTTTATAAAAATCTACGTTATTTTATGTGTATTCGTATATATATTTTGAAACAAATTTACATTATTTATATAAATTTTGCATTTCTATTTCAATATAAATTTTCTTTATTGTATGTGCCTTTTGTATATTTATTTTAATACAAATTTAATTATTTTATGTGTATTTTTGTATTTATATTCTTAAACAAATATGCGTTATTATATGGGTATTTTGCATCTTTATTTTCATATAAATTTACATTATTTTATTGATATTCTTTTAATTTATTTTGATACGATTTTACATTATTCTATGTGTATTTTGTATATATATTTTTACACATATTTACATCATTGAATGTATATTTTGTATATATATTTTACGGAAATTTACTTCATTTATGTGTATTTTGTATATATTTTTATAGAAATCTACGTTATTTTATGTGTATTCGTATATATATTTTGAAACAAATTTACTTTATTTTATATGTATTTTGCATATCTATTTCAATACATATTTACCTTATTGTATGTGCATTTTGTATATTTGTTTTAATACAAATTTTAGTATTTGATGTGTATTTTGGTATATATATTTAAAAAAAAATGCTTTATTTTATGGGTATTTTGCATCTTTACTTTCATAAAAATTTACATTATTTTATTAATATTCTGTGTATTTATTTTGATACCAATTTACATTATTCTATTTGAGTTTTGTATATATTTTTTTATACATATTTACATTATATAATGTGTATTTTGTATATATATTTCATATAAATTTATGTTATTTTAAGTGTATTTGTTTATATATTTTCATTCAAATTTACATTATTTTATGTGTATTTTGAATATGTATTTCAATACAAATTTACATAATTTTATGTGTATTTTGTATATTTATTTTCATACAAATTTAAATTATTTTTTGTGGATTTTTATATAGAGTTTTATATATTTACAATATTTTATGGGTATTTTGTATATCTTTTTTCATACAATTATACTTTCTTTTATTGATATTTTGTTTATTTATTTTGACACGAATTTACATTATTTAATTTGTATTGTGTATATATATTTTTTTACGTATTAACATCATTTCATGTGTATTTTATATATATATTTCTATAGAAATCTACGTTATTTTATGTGTATTCGTACATATATTTTGAAACAAATTTACATTGTTTTATGTGTATTTTGCATATTCTTTCAATACAAATTAACCTTATTGTATGTGCATTTTGTATTTTAATTTTAATACAAATTTAAATATTATATGTGTATTTTTGTATATGTATTTTTATAAAATTATGCTTTATTTTATGGCTATATTGCATCTGTATTTTCATAAAAATTTACATTATTCTATTGATATTCTGCTCATTCATTTTGATGCGATTTGACATTATTCAATGTGTATTTTGAATATATTTTTCATACAAATTTACGTCATTTTATATATTTGTATATATATATATAAATTTACAATATTTATATATATATATATATATATATATATATATATATATATATATATATATATATATATATATATATATATATATATATATATATATATATATATATATATATATATATATATATATATATATATATATATATATATATATATATATATTTTTTTTTTTTTTCAAAATAAATTTACCTAGTTGTATGTGTATTTTGAATATTTATTTTCATACAAATTCAAATTATTTTTATGTATTTTTGTATATATTTTAATACAAATTTTAGTTATGTTATGTGTATTTTGTAAATTTATTTTCATTAAAATATAAATTATTTCATTGGTATTTTGTTGATTTATTTTGATACGAATTTACATTATTTTATCTGCACTTTGTATATGTTTTTTATACGCATTTACATTATTGAATATTTATTTTGAATATATATTTTTATACAAATTCATGGTATTTTATGTGTATTTGTATATATATTTTCATATAAATTTCCATTAATTTCTTTGTATTTTGTACATATATTTCATTACCAATTTACCTTATTTTTTGTTTATTTTGTATATTTATTTCATTTAATATTAAATTATTTTAAGTGTATATTTGTATTTGTATTTAGGTTATTTTATGTGTATTTTCTATATATATTTTCATCCAAAAATTACATTTTTTTTATTGGTATTTTGTTAATTTAATTCGATAAGAATTAGGACTATTCATAGGTATTTTGTATACATATTTTTATACGCATTTACATTATTTATTGTGTGTTTTGAATATATATTTTTATGCAAATTTTCTTTATTTTATGTGCATTTTGTACATATATTTTTATAGAAATTTCCGTTCTTTTATGTGTATTTTGTATATGTTTTCTCATACAAATTTAAATTATTTTATTGGTATTTTGATACGAATTACATTATTACATGTGTATTTTCTACATATCTTTTATACGTATTTACATTATTTAATGTGTATTTTGTTTATATATTTTTATACAAATTTACGTTAGTATATGTGTATTTGTATAAATAGTTTGATACAAATTTACATTATTTTATGTATTTCGTATATATATTTCAATTCAAATTTAGCTTCTTTTAAGTGTATTTTGTATATCTATTTTCATACAAATTTAATTACTTTTGTGTATTTTTGTATAAAGTTTTATACACATTTACCTTATTTTATGTGTATTTTGTATATTTTTATTTATACAAATACTCATTTTTTTATTGGTATTTTGTTTATATATTTTGATACCAATTTACATTGTCTTATGTGTTTTTTGTATACATTATTTTATACGTATTTACTGAATTTTATATATATTTTGTATATATATTTTTATTGAAATCTTCATAATTTTGTGTATTCGTATATATATTTTGAGACAAATTTACGTTGTTTTATATGTATTTTGCATATCTATTTCACTACAAATTTACCTTAATGAATGTGCATTTTGTATATTTATTTTAATATTTATTTATTTTAATTGGTATATATATATATATATATATATATATATATATATATATATATATATATATATATATATATATATATATATATATATATATATATATATATATATATATATATAGATATATATATATATATATATATATATATATATATATATATATATATATATTATAAGAAATACGTTATTTTATGGGTATTTTGCATCTTTATTTTCAAACAGATCTACACTATTTTATTAATATTCTGTGTATTTATTTTGATACGATTTTACACTATTCTATTTGTGTTTTGTATATATTTTTTTTCATATATATTTGCATTATTTAATGTGTATTTTGTATATATTTTTTATACAAATTTACGTTATTTAAAGTGTATTTGTTTATATATTTTCATTCAAAATTTACATTATTTGATATGTATTTTGTATATGTATTTCAATACAAATTTACCAAATTTTATGTGTCTTTTGTATATTTATTTTTATAGAAATTTTGTTTTTTTGTGTATTTTTGTATGTATTTTTTATTTATATTTTTATAGAAATTTACGTTTTTTTATGTGTAATCGTACATATATTTTGAAATAAATTTACATTGATTTATATGTGTTTTGCATATCTATTTCAATATAAATTTACCATATTGTATGTGCATTTTGTATATTTATTTTAATACAAGTTTAATTATTCTATGTGTGTTTTTGTATACATATTTTTTAAAAAAATATGCTTTTTTATGGGTATTTTGCATCTTTATTTTCATTCAAATTTACATAATTTTATTAATATTCTCTGTATTTATTTTGATACTATTTTACATTATTCTATGTGTATTTTGTATGTATTTTATTTTACATATTTATATTATTTAGTGTTCATTTTCTATATATATTTTATACAAATATATGTTGCTTTATGTCTATTTGTTTATAATTTTCATACAAATTTACATTATTTCAAGTGTATTTTCTATATGTATTTCAATACTAATTTACCAGATTTTATGTGTTTTGTATATCTTTTTCCATACAAATTGAAATTATTTTTGTATATTTTTGTATATATTTTTATACAAATTTTAGTTATTTTATATATTATTTTGTATATTTATTTTCCTACATATATACATTCTTTTATTGAAATTTAGTTTATTGAATTTGAGACGAATTTACCTTATTTTAGGTGTATTTTGTATATATATTTTTATACGTATTTACATCATTTTATGTGTATTTTGTATATATATTTTCATAGAAATTTACTTTATTTTATGTTTTTTCTTATATATATTTTAATACAAATCTACATTATTTGATGTGTATTTTGAATATCTAATTCAATACAAATTTGCCTTATTGTAAGTGTATTTTGTATATTTATTTTAATACAAATTTAATTATTTTTTGTGTATTTTTGTATATATATTTTTATACAAATATCCGTTATTTTATGGGTATTTTGCATCTTTATTTTCAAAGAAATTTATATTATTTTAATGATATTCTGCTCATTTATTTTGATACGATTTTACATTATTCTATGTGTATTTTGAATATATTTTTTATACATTTTTCGATTATTTAATGTGTATTTTGTATATATATTTTATACAAATTTACATTATTTTATGAGTATTTGTTTATATATTTTGACACAAATTTACAATATTTTATGGGTATTTTGTATATATATTTCGGAAGAAATTTACCTAGTTTTATGTATATTTTGTATATCTATTTTTATACAAATTCAAATTATTTCTGGGTATATATTTTAAAACAAATTTTAGTTATGTTATGTGTATTTTGTAAATTTATTTTCGTTCAAATATATATTATTTTATTGGTATTTTGTTGATTTATTTTGATACGAATTTAGATTATTTTATATGTACTTTGAATATATATTTTTATACGCATTTACATTATTTAATGTTTATTTTGAATATAGATATTTTGTACAAATTCATGTTATTTTATGTGTATTTGTATATATATTTTCATACAAATTGACATTATTTTACGCGTATTTTGTACATATATTTCATTACAAATTTACAGAGAGAGAGAGAGAGAGAGAGAGAGAGAGAGAGAGAGAGAGAGAGAGAGAGAGAGAGAGAGAGAGAGAGAGAGAGAGAGAGAGAGAGAGAGAGAGAGAGAGAGAGAGAGAGAGAGAGAGAGAGAGAGAGAGAGAGAGAGAGAGAGAGAGAGAGAGAGAGAGAGAGAGAGAGAGAGAGAGAGAGAGAGAGAGAGAGAGAATACACATTAAATAATGTAAATATGTATGAAAAAATATATACAAAAAAAAAGAATTATGTAAAATAGTATCAAAATAAATACACAGAATATTAATAAAATAATGTAAATTTGTATATACAAAATACACATGGAATAATATTAAATCGTGTCAAAATAAATAAACGGAATATCAATTAAATAATGTAAATTTGTATGAAAATAAAGATGCAAAACACCCATATAATAACGCATATTTGTATAAAAATATATATACAAAAATACATATAAAATAATTAAATTTGTGTAAAAAAAAAATTTACAAAATGCACATACAATAAAGTAAATTTGTATTGAAATAGATATGCAAAATACACATCAATAGTGTAAATTTGTATCAAAATATATATACGAATACTCATAAAATAGAGTAAATTTCTATGAAAATATACATACAAAATACATAAAAAATGATGTAAATAAGTATAAAAATATATATACCAAATATACCTCAAAAAATGTAAATTCGTATAAAAAAAAAATTCCGATAAAAGAACGTTTATTTGTAGGAAAATAAATTTACAAAATACACATAAAGTAACGAAAAAAAAAAATATATATATATATATATATATATATATATATATATATATATATATATATATATATATATATATATATATATATATATATATATATATATATATATATATATATACAAAACACAATGTAAATTTGTTTCAAAATATATATATACACATAAAATAACGTAGATTTCATAGAAATATATGTATACAAAATACTCATGAAATGATGTAAATTCGTATAAAAAATATATATATATATATATATATATATATATATATATATATATATATATATATATATATATATATATATATATATATATATATATATATATATATATATATATATATATATATACAAAATACACATTAAATAATGTAAGTTCGTGTCAAAATAAATAAACAAAATATCAATAAAAGAATGTGTATTTGTATGAAGATAAATATAGAAAATGCACATAAAATAACCTAAATTTGTATTGAAATACATATACAAAATACACATAAAATAATATTTAAATTTGAATGAAAACATAAACAAATACACCTAAAATAATGTAAATTTGTATAAAATTTATATACAAAATACACATTAAATAAGGTAAATATGTATAAAAAAATATATACAAAACACAAATAAAATAATGTAAAATTGTATCAAAATAAATACACAGAATGTTAATAAAATAATGTGAATTTGTATGTAAAGTAAGATGCAAAATACCCAAAAAATTACGCTTTTTTTTTATAAAAATATATATACCAAAGTATATATAAAATATTTGAATTGGTATTAAAATATATATACAAAATGCACATACAATAAGGTAAATTCGTATTGAGATAGATATGCAAAATACATATAAAAAATGTAAATTTGTTTCAAAATATATATACGAATACACATAAAATAACGTAGATTTCTATAAAAATATATTTTGAATATTAAATTCACACAAATTTAAATTATTTTTTGTAAATACGTATAAAAAAATGTATACAAAATACACATAAAATAATGTAAATTCGTATCAAAATAAATAAACAAAATATCAATAAAAGAATGTGTATTTGTATAAATATAAATATACAAGATACACATAAAATAACGTAAATTTGTATAAAACTATATACAAAAATACAGAGAAGTAATTAAATTTGTATGAAAATAGATATACAAAATACACATAAAATAAGCTAAATTTGAATTGAAATATATATACAAAACACATAAAATAGTGTAAATTTGAATCAAAATATTTATACAAATACACATATAATAACGTAATTTTATTTAAAAATATATAAACAAAATACTCATTAAATAATGTAAATACGCATAAAAAAATATGTACAAAATACACATATAATAATATAATTCGTATCAAAATAAATAAAAAAATACCAATAAAATTATGTAAATTTGTATGAGAAAACATATACAAAATACACATAAAATAACGTAAATTTCTTTAAAAGTATATGTACAAAAATACACATAAAATAAAGAAATTTTGCATAAAAATATATGTACAAAACAAACATTAAATAATGTAAATGCGTATTAAAATATGTATACAAAATACCTATCAAATAATCTAAATTCATATTGAATTAAATGAACAAAATACCAATAAAATAAAATACTTTTGAATGAAAATACATATAGAAAATACATATAAAATAACCTAAATACAAATACATATATACACATAAAATAATTTAAAATTGAATGAAATTAATATACAAAAGAAACATAAAATAAGGTAAATTTGTAATGAAATATATGTACAAAATACACATAAAATAATGTAAATTTGTATGAAAATAAATATACAAATACACATAAAATAACATGAATTTATATAAAAATATTTATTCAAAATAAACATTAAATAATGTAAATGCGTATAAAAAAATATATATACAAAGTACATATAAAATAATGTAAATTCGTATCAAAATAAATCAACAAAATACCAATAAAATAATATATATTTGAATGCAAATAAATTTACAAAATACACATAACATCAGTAAAATATGTATTAAAATATATACAAAAATAACCAGAAATAATTTGAATTTATATGTAAATAGATATACAAAATACACGAAAAACTACGTAAATTTCTTTTGAAATATATATACAAAATACCCATAAAATATTTTAAATTTGTGTCAAAATATATCAACAAATACACAAAAAATAACGTAAATTTGTATTATATATATATATATATATATATATATATATATATATATATATATATATATATATATATATATATATATATATATATATATATATATATATATATACAAAATACACCTTAAATAATGGAAAAGTGTATAAAAATATATATACAAAATATGCATAGAATTATGTAAAATCGTATCAAAACATATGAACAGAATATCAATAAAATATTATAAATTTCTCTCAAAATAAAGATGCAAAATACCCATAAAATAACGTATTTTTGTATAAAAATATATATACAAAAATACACATAAAATAGTTAAATTTGTATTAAAATAAATATTAAAAATGCACATACAATAAGATAAATTTGTGTTGAAATAGATATGGAAAATACATATCAAATAATGTAAATTTGTATAAAAAAAATTGTATATGAAAACACATAAAATAACGTAAATTTCTATTGAAATATATAAAAAAAATACACATAAAATGATGTAAATACTAATAAAAATATATATACAAAATACACCTAAAATAATGTAAATTCGTATCAAAATAAATAAACAAAATTCCAATAAAAGAATGCATATTTGTAAGAAAACATACATACATAATACAAATAAAATAACTAAAATTTGTATAAAAATATATATAAAAAAACACAAAAAATAATTTACATTTCTTTGAAAATAGATATGCAAAATACACATAAAATTAGGCAAATTTGTATTGAAATACATATACAAAATACACATAAAATAATGTAAATTTGTATGAAAATATATAAACAAATACACATAAAATAACGTAAATTTGGATAAAATATATACACAAAATGAACATTAAATAATGTAAATATGTAAAAAAAAATATATATATATACAAAATACACATAAAATAATGTTAAATCATATCAAAATAAATAAACAGAATATCAATAAAATAATGTAAATTTGTATGAAAGTAAAGATGGAAAATACCCATATAAAAACGTATATTTCCATAAAAATATATATACAAAAATACACATAAAATAATGAACTTTGTATTAAAATAAATATACAAAATGCACATACAATAAAGTAAATATGTATTGAAATATACATGCAAAATACACATAAATAATGTAAATTTGTATCAAAATATATATACGAATACACATAAAATAGAGTATATTTCCATGAAAATATTCATACAAAAAACATATAAAATGATGTAAGTAATTAGGAAAAATATGGATATAACAAATATACCTCAAATAATGTAAATTCGTATCAAAATAAATAAACAAAACTCCGATTAAAGAACGTATATTTGTAGGAAAATAAATACACAAAATACACATAAAGTAACGAAAATTTATATAAAAATATATACAAAAATACAATGTAAATTTGTTTCAAAACATATATACGAATACACATAAAATAACGAGGATTTCTATAGAAATATATAAATATATATATATATATATATATATATATATATATATATATATATATATATATATATATATATATATATATATATATATATATATATATATATATATATATATATATATATATATATATATATATATATATATATATATATATATATATATATATATATATATAGATATAGATATATATATATATATATAGAGAGAGATATAGATAGATAGATAGATAGATAGATAGATAGATAGATATAAAATAAATATACAAAATACACATTAAATAATGTAAATATGTATAAAAAAATATTTGCAAAACACAAATAGAATAATGAAAAATTGAATCAAAATAAATACACAGAATGTTAATAAAATAATGTAAAATTGTATGCATATATATATATATATATATATATATATTTATATATATATATATATATATATATATATATATATATATATATATATATATATATATATATATATATATATATATATAACAAAATACACATAAAATATTTGAATTTGTATTGAAATAGATATTCAAAATACATATAAAACAATGTAAATTTGTTTCAAAATATATATACGAATACACATAAAATAACGTAGATTTCTATAAAAATATATATACAAAATACACATAAAATAAAGTAAATACGTATAAAAAAATGTATACAAAATACACATAAAATAATGTAAATTCGTATCAAAATAAATAAACAAAATAACAATAAAAGAATGTGTATTTGTATCAATATAAATATAGAAAATACACATAAAATAACGTAAATTTATATAAAACTATATACAAAAATACGCAAAAGTAATTAAATTTGTATGAAAATAGATATACAAAATACACACAAAATAAGCTAAGTTTGAATTGAAATATATACACAAAATACATAAAATAAAGTAAATTTGTATCAAAATATTAATACAAATACACATACAATAACTTAAATTTGTATAAAAATATATAAACAAAATGCACATTAAATAATGTAAATACGTATAAGAAAATATTTACAAAATAGACATAAAATCATGTAATTCGTATCAAAATAAATAAACAAAATACCAATAAAATAATGTAAATTTGTATGAGAAAACATATACAAAAACCACATAAAATAACGCAAATTTCTATAAAAATATATGTACATAAATGCACATAAAATAAATTTGCATAAAAATATATATACAAAACACACATTAGATAATGTAAATGAGTATAAAAATATGTATACAAAATACCTATTAAATAATCTAAATTCGTATCGAGTTAAATTAAGAAAATACCAAAAAAATAATGTAATTTTGGATGAAAATATATATTGAAAATACACAGAAAATAACCTAAATACAGATACAAATATACACATAAAATAATTTAAAATTGAATTAAAGAAATATACAAAATAAACATAAAATAAGGTAAATTTGTTAATGAAATATATGTAAAAATACACATAAAATAATATAAATTTGATTGAAATTAAATTTAAAAATACACATAAAATAACATGAATTTGTATAAAATTTCTATCAAAATATATACGAATACACATAATAAAATAACGTAAATTTTTATGAAAATGTATATACAAAATACACATAAAATAATTTAAATACGTTGAAAAATATATATACAAAATACACATAAAATAATGTAAATTAGTATCAAAATAAATAAACAAAATTCTAATAAAATAATGTGTATTTGTAGGAAAATATATATACAAAATACAAATGAAATAACTAAAATTTGTATAAAAATATATACAAAAAGACACAAAAATAATTTAAGTTGGTTTGGAAATAGATTTGCAAAATACATATAAAATTAGGCAAATTTGTATTGAAATACATATACAAAATACACATAAAATAATGTAAATTTCCATGAAAATATATAAACAAATACACAAAGAATAATTAAATTTCTATTAAAATTAATATACAAAATGCATATACAATAAAGTAAATTTGTATTGAAAAAATATGCAAAATACACATAAAACAGTGTAAATTTGTTTGAAAATCTATATACGAATAATCATAAATCAACGTAGATTTCTATAGAAATATATATACAAAATACACATAAAATAAGGTAAATTTGTATGAAAATATACTAACAAATACACTTAAAATAACGTAAATTTGTATAAAATATATATACAAAATACACATTAAATAATATAAATATATCTATAAAAAAATATATACAAAACACAAATAGAATAATGTAAAATCGTATCAAAATAAATACAGAGAATATTAATAAAATAATGTAAGTTTGTATGAAAATTGAGATGCAAAATACCCATAAAATAACGCATTTTTAAAAAAAATATATATACCAAAGCACACATAAAATATTTGAATTTGTATTAAAATAAATATACAAAATGCACATACAATAAGGAAAATTTGTATTGAAATAGATATGCAAAAATACATATAAAACAATGTAAATTTGTTTCAAAATATATATACGAATACACATAAAATAACGTAGATTTCTATGAAAATATATATACAAAATACACATAAATGAGGCAAATACGTATAAAAAAATGTATACAAAATACACATAAAATAATGTAAATTCGTATCAAAATAAATAAACAAAATACAAGTAAAAGAATGTATATTTGTATCAATATAAATATACAAAATACACATAAAATAACGCAAATTTATATAAAACTATATACAAAAATACACAGAAGTAGTTAAATTTTTATGAAAATAGATATACAAAATACACATAAAATAAGATAAATTTGAATTGAAATATATATATATATATATATATATATATATATATATATATATATATATATATATATATATATATATATATATATATATATATATATATATACAAAATACATCAAATAATGTAAATTTGTATCAAAATATTTATACAAATACACATATAATAACTAAAATTTGTATAAAAACACATAAAGAAAATACACATTAGATAATGTAAATACGTATATAAAAAATGTACAAAATACACATATAGTCATGTAATTCGTATCAAAATAAATAGACAAAATACCAATAATATAATGTAAATTTGTATGAAAAAACATATACAAAATACACATAAAATAACGCAAATTTCTTAAAAAATATATGTACAAAAATGCATATAAAATAAAGTAAATTTGCATAAAAATATATATATATATATATATATATATAAAAAACACACATTAAATAATGTAAATGCGTATAAAAACATGTATACAAAATATTTTGAAATAATCTAAACTCGTATCGAGCTAAATTAACAAAATACCAATAAAATAATGTAATTTTGGATGAAAATATATATAGAAAATACACTTAAAATAACCTATATACAAATACATATATACATAAAATAATTTAAAATTGCATGAAATGAATATATAAAATAAACATAAAATAATGTAAATTTGTATTGAAATATATGTAAAAGTACACATAAAATAATGTAAATTTGTATGAAAATATATATTCAAATACACATAAATTAATGTAAATAATGCATAAAATTTTTATCAAAATATATTCGAATACACACAATAAAAAAACGTAAATTTTTATGAAAATATATATACAAAATACACATAAAATAATGTAAATACGTAGAAAAATATATATACAAAATACACATAAAGTAATGTAAATTCGTATCAAAATAAATAAACAAAATTCCAATAAAAGAAGGTATATTAATAGGAAAATATATATACAAAATACAAATAAAATAACTAAAATTTGTATAAAAATATATACAAAAATACACAAAAATAACTAAAATTTGTTTGAAAATAGATATGCAAAATACACATAAAATTAGGAAAATTTGTATTGAAATACAAATACAAAACACACATAAAATAATGTAAATTTGTATGAAAATATATAAACAAATACACTAAAACAACGTAAATTTGGATAAAAAATATATACAAAATATACATTATATGATGTAAATATGTATAAAAATATATATACAAAATACACATAGAATAATGTTAAATCGTATCAAAATAAATAAACAGAAAATCAATAAAATAATGTAAATTTGTATGAAAATAGAGATGCAAAATACCCATATAATAACGCATATCTGTATAAAAATATATATACAAAAATACATATAAACTAATTAAATTTGTATTAAAAGAAAAACAAAAGCACATACAATAAAGTAAATTTGTATAAAAATATATATACGAATACTCATAAAATAGAGTAAATTTCTCTGAAAATAAACATACAAAATACATATAAAATGATGTAAATAAGTATAAAAATATATATACCAAATATCCCTCAAATAATGTAAATTCGTATCAAAATAAATAAAAAAAAATTCCGATAAAAGAACGTATATTTGTAGGAAAATAAATATACGAAATACACATAAAATAATGAGAATTTAAAAAAAAATACAAAAATACACAAAAATAATTTCAATTTGTATGAAAATAGATATACAAAATACACATATAATTAGTTAAATTAGTATTTAAATACATGTACAAAATACACATAAAATAATGTAAAGTTGTATGAAATGAAACAAATACACATAAAGTAACGTACATTTGTATAAAATATATATACAAAATACACATAAAGTAATGTAAAATCGTATCAAAATAAATACACAGAATATCAATAAAATTATGTAAATTTGTATGAAAATAAAGATGCAAAATACCCATAAAATAAAGCATTTTTTTATAAAAATACATATAAAAAAATACACATAGAACAAATAAATTTGAATTAAAATTAATATACAAAATGCATATACAATATGGTAAATTTTTATTGAAAAAATATGCAAAATACACATCAAACAGTGTAAATTTGTTTCAAAATCTATATACGAATACACATAAATCAACGTAGATTTCTATAGAATTATATATACAAAATACACATGAAATTATGTAAACACGTATAAAAATATATATACAAAATACACATTAAGTAATGTAAATTTGCGTCAAAATAAATAAACAATATATCAATAAAAGAAAGTGTATTTGTATGAAAATAGATATACAAAATACACATAAAATAACCTAAATTTGTATAAAACTATATATAAATATACACAAAAATAATTTAAATTTGTATGAAAATAAATATACAAATTACACATAAAATTACGTAAATTTGTATTGAAATACTTTACGAAATACACATAAAATAATGTAAATTTGAATGAAAATATATAAACAAATACACTTAAAATAACGTAAATTTGTATAAAATATATATACAAAATACACATTCAATAATGTAAATATGTATAAAAAATATATATAAAAAACACAAATAGAATAATGTAAAATCGTATCAAAATAAATACACAGAATATTAATAAAATAATGTAAATTTGTATGTAAATTAAGATGCAAAATACCCATAAAATACCGCATTTTTTTTTTAAATATATATACCAAAACAAACAAAAAATATTTGAATTTCTATTAAAATAAATATACAAAATGCACATACAATAAGGTAAATTTGTATTGAAATGGATATGCAAAATACATATAAAACAATGTAAATTTGTTTCAAAATATATATACGAATACACTTAAAATAACGTAGATTTCTATAAAAATATATTTACAAAATACACATAAAATGAAGTAAATACGTATCAAAAAAGGTATACAAAATACACATTAAATAATGTAAATTCGTATCAAAATTAATAAACAAAACAATAATAAAAGAAATTGTATTTGTTTTAATATAAAATTACAAAATACACATAAAATAACGTAAATTCATATAAAACTATATACAAAAATACACAAAAGTAATTAAATTTGTATGAAAATAGATAAACAAAATACACATAAAATAAGCTAAATTTGAATTGAAAAATATACACAAAATACATAAAATAATGCAAATTTGTATCAAAATATTTATACAAATACACATTTAATAACGCAAATTTGTATAAAAATATATAAACAAAATACACATTAAATAATGCAAATACGTATAAAAAAATATGGACCAAATACACAAATAATCATGTAATTCGTATGCAAATAAATAAACAAAATACCAATAAAATAATGCAAATTTGTATGAGAAAACATATACAAAATACACTTTAAATAACGCAAATTTCTTAAAAAATATATGTACAAAAATGAACATAAAATAAAGTAAACTTGCATAAAAATATATATACAAAACACACATTAGAGAATGTAAATGAGTATAAAAATATGTATACAAAATACCTATGAAATAATCTAAAATCATATCGAATTAAATTAAAAAAATACCAATAAAATATTGTAATTTTGGATGAAAATATATATAGAAAATACACGTAAAATAACCTAAATACAAATACAAATATACACATTAAATAATTTAAAATTGAATGAAATACATTTACAAAATAATTATAAAATAAGGTAAATTTGAAATGAAATATATGTAAAAATACACATAAAATAATGTAAATTTTTATGAAAATAAAGATGGAAAATACCCACAAAATAAAGCATATTTTTATAAAAATACATATACAAAAATACACATAGAATAATTAAATTTGTATTAAAACTAACATACAAAATGCACATACAATAAGGTAAATTTGAATTGAAAAAATATGCAAAATACACATAAAACAGTGTAAATTTGTTTCAAAATATATATACAAATACACATAAAATAACGTAGATTTCTATAGAAATATATATACAAAATACACATGAAATGATGTAAATACGTATAAAAATATATATACAAAATACACATTAAATAATGTAAACTCGCGTCAAAATAAATATACAAAATATCAATAAAAGAATGTGTATTTGTTTGAAAATATATATACGAAATACTCATAAAATAACCTAAATTTGTAAAAAACTATATACAAAAATACACAAAAATAATTTAAATTTGTATGAAAATAAATATACAAAATGCGCATAAAATTAGGTAAATTTGTGTTGAAATACATATACAAAAAACACTTAAAATAATGTAAATCTGAATGAAAATATATAAACAAATACACTTAAAATAACGTAAATTTGTAAAAAATATATACACAAAATACACATTTAATAATGTAAATATGTATAAAAAAATATATACAAAAAACAAATAGAATAATGTAAAGCCGTATCAAAATATATACACAGAATAATAATAAAATAATGCAAATTTGCATGAAAATTATGATGCAAAATGCCTATAAAATAACGCATTTTTTATATAATTATAGATACCAAAATCCACATAAAATATTTGAATTTGTATTAAAATATATATACAAAATGCACGTACAATAAGGTAAAATTGTATTTAAATAGATATGCAAAATACATATAAAACAATGTAAATTTGTTTCAAAATATATTTACGAATACACATAAAACAACGTAGATTTCTATAAAAATACACACAACACACACAAAATTAAGTAAATACGTATAAAAAAAATGTATACAAAATACACATAAAATAATGTAAATTCGTATAAATATAAATAAACAAAATACCAATAAAAGAATGTGTATTTGTATAAATATAAATATACAAAATGCACATAAAATAACGTAAATTTATATAAAACTATATACAAAAATACACAGAAGTAATTAAATTTGTATGAAAATAGATATACAAAATACACAAAAAATAAGCTAAATTTGAATTGAAATATATATGCAAAATACATAAAATAAAGTAAACTTGTATCAAAATATTTTTACAAATACATATATAATAACGTAAATTTGTATAAAAATATATATATAAAATACACATTGAATAATGTAAATACGTTTAAAAAAATATGTACAAAATACACATATAATCATGTAATTCGTATCAAAATAATTAAACAAAATACCAATAAAATAATGTAAATTTGTATGAGAAAACATATATAAAATACACATAAAATAACGCAAATTTCTATAAAAATATATGTACAAAAATGCACATGAAATAAATTTTCATAAAAAAATATATAAAACACAGATTAGATAATGTAAACGAGTATAAAAATATGTATACAAAATACCTATAAAATAATCTAAATTCGTATCGAATTAAATTAAGAAAATACCAATAAAATAATGTAATTTTGGATGAAAATGTATATAGAAAATACACATAAAATAACGTAAATAGAAATACAAATATACACATATAATAATTTAAAATTGAATGAAATAAATATTCAAAATAAACATTAAATAAGGTAAATTTGTAATGAAAGATATGTAAAAATACAAATAAAATAATGTAAATTTGTATGAAAATATATATACAAATACACATAAAATAATATAAATTTGTATGAAAATATATAAACAAATCACATAAAATAACGTAATTTTTTTTGAAAATGTATATACAAAATATACATAAAATAATTTAAATACGTTGAAAAATATATATACAAAATTCACATAAAATAATATAAATTCGTATAAAAATAAATAAATAAAATTCCAATAAAAGAATGTATATTTGTAGGAAAATATATATACAAAATAAAAATAAAATAACTAAAATTTGTATAAAAATATATACAAAAATACACAAAAATAATTTAAATTTGTTTGAAAATAGATATGCAAAATACACATAAATAAATTAAATTTGTATTGAAATAGATATACAAAATACACATAAATAATATAAATTTGTAAAAATATATATACGAATCACATAAAATAACGTAAATTTGGATAAAATATACATACAAAATACATATAAATAATGTAAATATGTATAAAAATATATATACAAAATACATAATGTAAACTCGTATCAAAATAATTAAACAAAATTCCGATAAAAGAACGTATATTTGTAGGAAAATAAATATACAAAATACACATAAAATAACGAAAATTTACATAAAAATATATACAAAAATACACAAAAATAATTTAAATTTTTATGAAAATAGATATACAAAATACACATATAATTAGTTAAATTTGTATTTAAATACATGTACAAAATACACATAAAATTATGTAAATTTGTATGAAATGAAAACAAATACACATAAAATATATTTATAAAATACACATAGAATAATGTAAAAACGAATTAAAATAAATACACAGAATATCAATAAAATAATGTAAATTTGTATGAAAATAAAGATGCAAAATAACCATAAAATAAAGCATATTTTTAAAAAAAATACATATACAAAAATACATATAGAATAATTAAATTTGTATTAAAATTAACACACAAAATACACATACAATAAGGTAAATCTGTATTAAAAAAATATGCAAAATACACATAAAACAGTGCATATTTGTTTCAAAATATGTATACGAATACACATAAAATAACGTAGATTTCTATAAAAATATATATACAAAATACACATGAAATGATGTAAATACGTATAAAAATATATATACAAAATACAAGAATGTATATTTGTATGAAAATAAATATACAAAATACACAAAATAACCTAAATTTGTATAAAACTATATACACAAATACACAAAAATAATTTAAATTTGTATGAAAATAAATATACAAAATACATATAAAATAAATAAATTTGTCATTAAATACATATACAAAATACACTTAAAATAATGTAAATTTGAATGAAAATATATAAACAAATACACTTAAAATAACGTAAATTTGTATAAAATATATATACAAAATACACATAAAATAATGTAAATATTTAAAAAAATATATATATACAAAACACAAATAGAATAATGTAAAATCGTATCAATATATATACACAGAATACTAATAAAATAATGTAAATTTGTATGAAAATTAAGATGCAAAATACCTATAAAATAACGCATTGTTTATAAAATTATATATAACAAAACACATAAAATATTCGAATTTGTTTTAAAATAAATATACAAAATGCACATACAATAAGATAAATTTGTATTGAAAATATATATATAAAACAATGTAAATTTGTTTCAAAATATATATACGAATACACAAAATAACGTAGATTTCTATAAAAATACATATACAAAATACACATAAAATTAAGTAAATACGGATAAAAAAATGTATACAAAATACACATAAAATAATGTAAATTCGTATAAATATGAATACACAAAATACCAATAAAAGTATGTGTATTTGTATAAATATAAATATACAAAAAGGACATGAAATAACGTAAATTTATGTAAAACTATATACAAAAATACACAGAAGTAATCAAATTTGTATGAAAATAGATATAAAAAATACACTCAAAATAAGCAAAATTTGAATTGAAATATATATAAAAAATACATAAAATAAAATATATTTGTATCAAAATATTTTTACAAATACACATATAATAACGTAAATTTGTATAAAAATATATAAACAAAATACACATTAAGTAATGTAAATACGTATAAAAAAATATTTATGGGTATTTTGTATATATATTTCAAAAGAAATTTACCTAGTTTGATGTGCATTTTGTATATCTATTTTCATGCAAATTCAAATTATTGTATTTTATACAAATTCATGTTATTTTACGTGTATTTGTATTTATATTATCATATAAAGTTATATTATTTTATGTGAATTTTTTATATATTTCATAACAAATATACCTTATTTTATGTTTATTTTGTATATTTATTTAATTCAATTTTAAACTATTTTATGTGTATATTTGTTTTTGTATTTTGGTTATTTTATGTGTGTTTTCTATATATATATATATATATATATATATATATATATATATATATATTTATATATATATATATATATATATATATATATATATATATATATATATATATATATATATATATATATATATATATATATATATATATATATATATATATATATATATATATATATATATATATATGTATATATTGTCATCCAAAATTACATTATTTTATTGGTATTATCTTAATTTAATTCAATTTTAATTCAATATTTTGTATACATATTTTTATACGCATTTACATTATTTAATGTGTGTTTTTTATATATATTTTCATGCAAATTTACTTCATTTTATGTGCATTTTTGTACATATATTTTTATTGAAATTTGCGTTATTTATGTGTATGTTGTATATGTTTTCTCATACAAATCTACATTATTTTATTGGTATTTTTTTTATTTATTTTGATACGAATTACATGATTATTTGTGTATTTTGTTCATATTTTTTTTATACGTATTTACATTATTTTTTTTATACGAATTTACATTATTATATGTGTATTTTGTATACATTTTTTTATACGTATTTACTTCATTTATGTGTATTTTGTATATATATTTTTATAAAAATCTACGTTATTTTTATGTATTCGTATATATATTTGGAAACAAATTTACATTCTTTTATATGTATTTTGCATATCTATTTCAATACAAATTTACTTTATTGTATGTGCATTTTGTATATTTATTGTAATACAAATTTAAATATTTTATGTGTATTTTGGTATATATATTTTTTTTCAAAATGTGTTATTTAATGAGAATTTTGCATCTTTATTTTCACACAAATTTACATTATTTTATTAATATTCTGTGTATTTATTTTGATACGATTTTACATTATTCTATTTGTGTTTTGTATATATTTTTTTATACATATTTACATTATTTAATGTGTATTTTGTATATATATTTCATACAAATTTACGTTATTTTAAGTGTTTTGTTTATATATTTTCATTCAAATTTACATTATTTTATGTGTATTTTGTATATGTATTTCAATACAAATTTTCCTAATTTTATGTTTATTTTGTATATTTATTTTCATACAAATTTAAATTATTTTTTGTGTATTTTTATATAGAGTTTTATACAAATTTACAATATTTTACGTGTATTTTGTATATCTATTTTCATACAAATACACATCTTTGATATTTTATTTTTATATTTATATTTTTATTTATTTACATTATTTAATATTTTATATATTTACATCATTTACATTATTCTATGTATATTTTGTATATATATTTTATATAAATTTCCGTTATTTTATGTGAATTGGTTTTCATTTCATACAAATTTACATTATTTTATGTGTATTTTGTTCATGTATTTAATACAAATTTAACTAATTATATGTGTATTTTGTATATCTATTTTCACACAAATTGAAATTAATTTTGTGTATTTTTGTATATATTTTCATAGAAATTTACGTAATTCTAAGTGTATTTGGTATATTTATTTTCCTTCAAATATACATTCTTTTATCGGAATTTTGTTTATTTATTTTGATACGAATTTATATTATTTTAGGTGTATTCGATATATATATTTTTATACTTATTTACATAATTTTATATGTTTTTTGAATATATATTTTCATAGGAATTTACTCTATTTTATGTGTATTCGTATATACATTTTGATACAAATTTACATTATTTATATGTATTTTGCATTTCTATTAAATACGAATTTTCTTTATTTTATGTGCCTTTTGTATATTTATTTTAATAGAAATTTAATTATTTTATGTGTATCTGTGTATATATATTCTTAAACAAATATGCGTTATTATATGGGTATTTTGCATCTTTATTTTCATACAAATTTACATTATTTTATTGATATTCTATTTATTTAATTTGATACGATTTTACATTATTCTATGTGTATTATATATATATATATATATATATATATATATATATATATATATATATATATATATATATATATATATATATATATATATATATATATATATATATATATATGTATTTTGTATATATATTTTATAAAAATTTAGTTTATTTTATGTGAATTTGTTTTCATTTCATAAAAATTTACATTATTTAATGTGTATTTTGTACATGTATTTCAATAAAAAACTGCCTAATTTTATGTGTATTTTGCATATCTATTTTCAAACAAATTTAAATTATTTTTGAGTATTTTTGTATATATCTTTAAACAAATTTTAGTTATTTTATGTGTATTTTGTATATATATTTTTCTACGTATTTACATTATTTTATGTGTTTTTGTATATATTTTTTCATAAAAATTTACGTTATTTTATTGTGTGTATTCGCATATATTTTGATACAAATTCACATTATTTTATGTGTATTTTGCATATCTATTTCAATACAAATTTACCTTATTGTATGTGTATTTTGTATATATATTTTAATAGAAATTTAATTATTTTATGGGTATTTTTGTATATGTTTTTTTTTTTTTAAATATGAGTTATTTTATGGGTATTTTGCATCTTTATTTTAATAAATTTTTACATTACGTACATATTTTTTATACGTATTTACATTATTTAAAGTGTGTTTTGTTTATATATCTTTATACAAATTTACGTTATAATATGTTTTTTTGTATAAATATTTTGATACAAATGTACATTATTTTATGTATTCGGTATATTTATTTCAATTCAAATTTAGCTTATTTTATGTGTCTTTTGTATATCTATTTTCATACAAATTTAATTATTTTTATTTATTTTTGTATATAGTTTTATACAATTTTACGTTATTTTATGTGTATTTTGTACATTTTTATTTATACAAATACATATTCTTTTATAGGTATTTTGTTTATTTATCTTGATACGAATTTACATTATTTTATGTGTATTTTGTATACATTTTCTTATACGTATTTACTTTATTTAATGTGTATTTTGTATATATATTTTTATAAAAATCTACGTTATTTTATGTGTATTCGTATATATATTTTGAAACAAATTTATATAGTCTTATATGTATTTTGCATATATATTTCAATAGAGATTTAGCTTATTGTATGTGCATTTTGTATATTTATTGTAATAAAAATTTTAATATTTTATGTGTATTTTGGTATACATATTTAAAAAAAAAAATGCGTTATTTTATGGGTATTTTGCATCTTTATTTTCATACAAATTTACATTATTTTTTTAATATTCTGTGTATTTATTTTGATACGATTTTACATTATTCTATTTGTGTTTTGTATATATTTCTTTATACATATTTACATTATTTAATGTGTATTTTGTATATATATTTCATACAAATTTACGTTATTTTAAGTGTATTTGTTTATATATTTTCATTCAACTTTACATTATTTTATGTGTATTTTGTATATGTATTTCAATAGAAATTTACCTAATTTTTTTGTGTATTTTTGTATAGAGTTTTATGCAAATTTACAATATTTTATGTGTATTTTGTATTTCTATTTTCATACAAATACACATTCTTTTATTGATATTTTGTTTATTTATTTTGACACGAATTTACATTATTTAATGTGTACTGTGTATATATAATTTTATACGTATTTACATCACTTCATGTGTATTTTGTATATATATTTCTATAGAAATCTACGTTATTTTATGTGTATTCGTATATTTATTTTGAAACAAATTTACATTGTTTTATGTTTATTTTGCATATTCTTTCAATACAAATTTACCTTATTGTATGTGCATTTTGTATATTAATTTTAATACAAATTTAATTATTATATGTGTAATTTTGTATATGTATTTTTGTATATGTATATATATATATATATATATATATATATATATATATATATATATATATATATATATATATATATATATATATATATATATATATATATATATATATATATATATATATATTTCAATTTCATATTTTGTGCATTTGTTTATATATATTTTAATACAAATTTAATTATTTGTTGTGTATATATATATATATATATATATATATATATATATATATATATATATATATATTTATATATATATATATATATATATATATATATATATATATATATATATATATATATATTTAAAAAAAATATGTTTTTATGGGTATTTTGGATCTTTATTTTCATACAAATTTACATTATTTTATTGATATTATGTGTACTTATTTTTATACGATTTTACATTGTTCTATGTGTATTTTGTATATATTTTATTTTACATATTTACATTATTTAATGTGCATTTTCTATATATATTTTATACAAAAATACGTTACTTTATGTCTATTTGTTTATATATTTTCATACAAATTTACATTATTTTATGTGTATTTTGTATATGTATTTCAATACAAATTTATCTAATTTTATGTGTATTTTGTATCTCTAATTTCATACAAATTCAGATTAGTCTTGTGTATTTCTGTATATATTTTTATACAAATTTTAGTTATTTTATATATTATTTCGTATATTTATTTTCCTTCATATATACATTCTTTTATTGAAATTTAGTTTATTGAATTTGATACGAATTTACCTTATTTTAGGTGTATTTTGTAATTATATTTTTTTACGTTTTTACATCATTTTATGTGTATTTTTTATAAATATATTTTCATACATATTTACGTTATTTTATGTTTTCGTATATATATTTTGATACAAATTTACATTATTTGATGTGTATTTTGCATATCTATTTCATTAGAAATTTACTTTATTGTAAGTGCATTTTGTATATTTATTTTAATACAAATTTAATTATTTTATGTGTATTTTTGTATATATGTTTTTATACAAATATGCGTTATTTTATGGGTATTTTGCATCTTTATTTTCAAAGAAATTTACATTATTTTATTGATATTCTGTTCATTTATTTTGATACGATTTTACATTATTCTATGTGTATTTTGTATATATTTTTTATACATTTTTCCATTATTTGATGTGTATTTTGTATATATATTTTATACAAATTTACTCTATTTTATGTTTATTTATTGATATATTTTGACACAAATTTACAATATTTTATGGGTATTTTGTTCTTATATTTCAAAATAATTTTTTTTAGTTTTATGTCTATTTTGTATATCTATTTTCATACAAATTCAAATTATTTCTGGTTATTTTTGAATATATTTTAATACAAATTATAGTCATGTAATGCGAATTTTGCAATTTTTTTTTCATTCATATATATTGTTTTCTTGGTATTTTTTTATATATATTTTGTATATTTATTTCACTCAATTTTAAATTATTTTATGTTTATATATGTATTTTATTTAGGTTATTTTATGTGTATTTTCTATATATATTTTCATCCAAAACTATATTATTTTATTGGTATTTTGTTAATTTAATTAGATACGAATTTATATTATTTCATAGGTATTTTGTATACATATTTTTATATGCATTTACATTATTTAATGTGTGTTTTGTATATATATTTTTAAGCAAATTTACTTTATTTGATATGCATTTTTGTATATATATTTTTATAGAAATTTGCTTTATTTTATGTGTATTTTGTATATGTTTTCTCATACAAATTTACATTATTTTATTGGTATTTTGTTTATTTATTTTGATACGAATTACATGATTATATGTGTATTTTGTACATATTTTTTATACGTATTTACATTATTTAATGTATATTTTCTTTATATATTTTTATACAAATTTACGTTATTATATGTGTATTTTTATAAATATTATGATACAAATTTAAACTATTTTATTTTATATATATATATATATATATATATATATATATATATATATATATATATATATATATATATATATATATATATATATATATATATATATATATATATATATATATATATATACAAATTTACATTATTTAAGTGTATTTTGTATATATATTTTATATATTATACTATATATAAATATATATATATATATATATATATATATATATATATATATATATATATATATATATATATATATATATATATATATATATATATATATATATATATATATATATATTTATACATATACACAATCTTTTATTGGTATTTTGTTTATTTATTTTGATACGAATTTACATTATTTTATGTGTATTTTGTATACGTTTTTTCTATTCGTATTTACTTCATTTTATGTGTATTTTGTATATATATTTTTATAGAAATCTACGTTATTTTATGTGTATTCGTATATATATTTTGAAGCAAATTTACATTGTTTTATATGTATTTTGCATATCTATTTCAATACAAATTTATCTTATTGTATGTGCATTTTTTTTATTTATTTTAATACAAATTTAAATATTTTATGTGTATTTTGGTATATATATTTATATAAAAAAAAGCGTTATTTTATGGGTATTTTGCATCTTTATTTTTAAACAAATTTCATAATTTTATTACTATTCTGTGTCTTTATTTTAATACGATTTTACATTATTCTTTTTGTGTTTTTGTATATATTTTTTTATACATATTTACATAGTTTAATGAGTATTTAGTGCATATGTTTCATACAAATTTACGTTATTTTAAGTGTATTTGTTTATATATTTTCATTCAAATTTACATTATTTTATGTGTATTTTATGTATGAATTTCAATACAAATTTACCTAGTTTTATGTGTATTTTGTATATTTATTTTCATACATATTTAAAAAAAATTCTGTATTTTGGTATATACTTTTATACAAATTTAGGTTATTTTATGTGTATTTTGTATATCTATTTTCATACAAATAAACTTTCTTTTATTGATATTTTGTTTATTTATTTTGACATGAATTTACATTATTTAATATGTATTTTGTATATATTTTTTTTCTACGTATTTACATCATTTCATGTGTATTTTGTATATATATTTCTATAGAAATCTACGTTATTTTATGTGTATTCGTATATATATTTGAAACAAATTTACATTGTTTTATTTGTTTTTTGCATAGTTTTTCAATACAAATTTACCTACCTTATTGTATGTGCATTTTGTATATTGATCTTAATACAAATTTTATTATTGTATGTGTATTATAGTATATATATTTTTATAAACATATGCTTTATTTTATGGGTATTCTGCATCTTTATTTTCATACAAATTTACGTTATTTTATTGATATTCCGTGTGTTTATTTCGATACGATTTTACATTATTTATGTGTATTTTGTATGTATGCTTTATACAAATGTACGTTATTTTATGTGTATTTATTTTCATTTCATACAAATTTACATTATTTTATGTGTTTTGTACATTTATTTAAATACAAATTTAACTAATTATATGTGTATTTTGTATATCAATTTTCATACAAATTGAAAATATTTTTGTGTATTTTTGTACATATTTTTATACTAATTTTCGTTATTTTATGTGTATTTTGTATATTTATTTTCCTACAAATATACGTTCTTTTATCGGAATTTTGTTTATTTATTTTGATACGAATTTACATTTTTTTTATATGTATTTGCTATATATATCTTTATACTTATTTACATCATTTTATATGTATTTTGTATGTATATTTTCATAGAAATTTACTCTATTTTATGTGTATTCATATATATATTTTGATACAAACTTACATTATGTATGTGTATTATGCAAATCTATTTCAATACAAATTTACCATATTGTATGTGCATTTTGTATATTTATTTTAATACAAATTTAATTATTTTATGTGTATTTTTGTATACATATTTTTATACAAATGTGAGTTAATATATGGGTATTTTGCATCTTTATTTTCATGCAAATTTACATTATTTTATTGATATTTTGTTTATTTATTTTGATACGATTTTACATTATTGTATGTGTATTTTGTATATATATATTTATACATATTTACATTATTTAATGTATATTTTGTATATATATTTTATGCAAATTTACGTTATTTTATGTGTATTTGTTTATATATTTTCATACAAATTTACAGTATTTGATGTGTATTTTGTATATGCCTTTCAATGCAAATTTGCCTAATTTTATATGTATTTTGCATATCTATTTTCAAACAAATTTTAAAAAAATTTGTGTATTTTTGAATATATTTTTATACAAATTTTAGTTATTTTATTTGTATTTTGTATATTTATTTTCCTTCAAATATACATTCTTTTATTGGAATTTTGTTTATTCATTTTGATCTGAATTTACATTATTTTATGAGTATTTTGTATATATATTTTTCTACGTATTTTCATTATTTTATGTGTATTTTGTATATATATATATATATATATATATATATATATATATATATATATATATATATATATATATATATATATATATATATATATATATAATATATATATATATATATATATATATATATATATATATATATATATATATATATATATATATATATTTTATATATATATATTATATATTTATATATATGTGTATTTGTATATATTTTCATACATATTTATATTTTATTTTTATGTGTATTTATATATATTTTGATACAAATTTACATTATTTTATGTGTATTTTGTATATATATTTCAACACAAATTTTACATTATTTATGTATTTTGTATATTTATTTTATACAAATTTACATTATTTTATATTTTGTATATATATATTTTTATAAATTTAGTTATTTTATGTATTTTGTATATATATATTTTCATATTTATGTATTTTGTATATATTTATTTTTACAAATTTTATTTTGTATATATATATATATATATATATATATATATATATATATATATATATATATATATATATATATATATATATATATATAGATATATATATATATATATATATATATATATATATATATATATATATATATATATATTATATATATTTATATATATATATATGTTTTTCTGTTTATATATTTTGATAGAAATTTTAAATATTTTATGATTATTTTGTATATACGTATATTTCAGAACAAATTTCCCTAATTTTATGTGTATTTTGTATATCTATTTCCAAACAAAATTAAATTATTTCTGTGTTTTTTTTGTATAGATTTTAATATAAATTTTAGTTTTGTTATGTGTATTTAGTAAATTTAATTTCACACAAATATATATTATTTTAATGGTATTTTGTTTATTTATTTTTAAACGAATTTACATTGTTTTATGTGTAATTTCAATATATATTTTTATACGTATTTACATTATTTAATGATAATTTTGTATATATATTTTTATGCAAATTTACGTTATTTTATGTGTATTTGTTTATATATTTTCATACAAATTTACATTCTTTTATGTGTATTTTGCATATCTATTTTCAAACAAATTTAAATTATTTTTGTGTATTTTTGTATATATTTTTATACAAATTTTAGTTTTTTTTTTTTGTATTTTGAATATATATTTTCATACAAATATACATTCTTTTATTGGAATTTTGTTTATTTATTTTGATACGAATTTACATTATCTTACGTGTATTTTGTATATATATTTTTCTATGTATTTACAGTATTTTATGTGTATTTTGTATATATATTTTCATAAAAAATTACGTTATTTTATTGTGTGTATTCGTATATATTTTGATACAAATTTACCATATTTTATGTGTATTTTGCATATCTATTTCAATACAAATTTACCTTATTGTATGTGTATTTTGTATATCTATTTTAATACAAATTTAACTACTTGATGTTTATTTTTGTTTATATATTTTTTTTTAAATATGAGTTATTTTATGGGTATTTTGCATCTTTATTTTCATAAATTTTTACATTACTTTATTGATATTTTGTATATTTATATTGATACAATTTTACATTATTCTATGTATATTTTGTATATATTTTCCTTACATATTTACATTATCTAATGTATATTTTCTATATATGTATTTTTATACAAATTTACGTTATTTTATGTTTATTTGTTTATATATTTTGATAGAAATTTAAAATATTTTATGGGTATTTTGTATATACGTATATTTCAGAACAAATTTACCTAATTTTATGTGTATTTTGTATATTTATTTCCATACAAACTTAAATTATTTCTGTGTTTTTTTGTATAGATTTTAATACAAATTTTAGTTTTGTTATGTGTATTCTGTAAATTTATTTTCACACAAATATATATTATTTTAATGGTATTTTGTTGATTTATTTTGATACGAATTTACATTGTTTTATGTGTAATTTGTATATATATTTTTATACGTATTTACATTATTTAATGAGTATTTTGTATATATATTTTTTAAAAAATTTATATTATTATACGTGTATTTGTATATATATTTTGATACAAATCTACATTATTTTATGAATATTCTGTATATATATTTCATTACAAATTTGTCTTATTTTATGTTTATTTTCATTTTTATTTGCATTCAAATTTAAATTATTTTATGTACGTATATTTATTTTTATTTTCGTCATTTTATGTATATTTCCTATATATATTTTCATTCAAAATTACTTTATTTTATCGGAATTTTGTTTATTTATTTCGATACGAATTTAGATTATTTCATGTGTATTTTTTATACATATTTTTATAGGCATTTACATTATTTAATGTGTTTTGTATATATATTTTTTATACAATTTTACTTCATTTTATGTGCATTTGTATGGTTTTTTTTTAATATACATTTTTTTAAGTGTATTCTGTACTTTTTTTACTACAAATTTGCCTTATTTTATGTGTTTTTTGTTTGTTTATTTTCATAAAAATTTAAATTATTTTATGTACATTTTGGACACATAATTTTATAGAAATTTGCGTTATTTTATGTGTATTTTTTATATATTTTTTCATACAAATTTACATTTTTTATTGGTATTTTGTTTATGTATTTTGATGTATATTTTATATATATTTTGTATACGTATTTTCATTATTTTATGTGTATTTTGTTTATAGATTTTAAAACAAATTTACGTTATTTTATGCTATTTGTTTAAATATCTTGATACAAATTTACATTATCTGATGTATTTTGTATATATATTTCAATACAAATTTAGTTTATTATATGTATATTTTGTATATCTATTTTCATAAAAATATAAATTACTTTTGTGTATTTTTGTATATAGTTTTATACAAATTTACGTTATTTTATGTGTATTTTGTATATTTATTTTCATATAAATTCACATTCTTCTATTGGTATTCTGTTTATTTATTTTGGTACGAATTTACATTATTTTATGTGTATTTTGTATATATATTTTTACACCTATTTACATTATTTTATGTGTATTTTTTATATATATTTTTATAGAAATTTGCGTTTTTTTATATGTATTCGTATATATATTTTGAAACAAATTTACATTGTTTTATGTGTGTTTTGCATATCTATTTGAATAAAATTTTACCATATTGTATGAGCATTTTGTATATTTATTTTAACACAAATTTAATTATTTGATGTGTATTTTCGTATATATATTTTTATAAAAATATGGTTTTTTTTATGGGTATTTTGCATCTTTATTTTCACACAAATATACATTATTTTATTGATATTCTGTGGATTTATTTTGATACGATTTTACATTGTTCCATGTGTTTTTTTTTTTTTACATATTTACATTATTTAATGTGCATTTTCTATATGTACTTTATGCAAATATACGTTACTTTATGTCTATTTGTTTATATATTTTCATAGAAATATACATTATTTTATGTGTCTTTTGTATATGTATTTCAATACAAATTTATCTAATTTTTTGTGTATTTTGTATATCTATTTTCATACAAATTGAAATTATTTTTATAGAAATTTTAGTTATTTTATATATTATTTTATATATCTATTTCCCTACATATATATATTCTTTTATTGAAATCTAGTTTATTGATTTTCATACGAATTTACCTTATTTTAGGTGTATTTTGTATATATATTTTTATACGTATGTACATCATTTTATGTGTATTTTGAATATGTATTTTTTTAGAAATTTACGTTATTTTATGTGTTTTCGTATATATATTTTAATACAAATTTACATTATTTGATGAGTATTTTGCATATCTATTTCAATACAAATTTACTTTATTGTATGTGCATTTTGTATATTTATTTTAATACAAATTTAATTATTCTATGAGTATTTTTATATATATATTTTTGTACAAATATGCGTTATTTTATGGGAGTTTTGCATCTTTATTTTCATAGAAATTTACATTATTTTATTGATATTCTGTTCCTTTATTTTGATACGATTTTACATTATTCTATGTGTATTTTGTATGTTTTTTTTATATATTTTTCCATTATTTAATGTGTATTTTGTAAATATATTTTATACAAATTTACGTTATTTTATGTGTATTTGTTGATATATTTTGACACATATTTGTAATATTTTATGGGTATTTTGTATATATATTTCAAAAGAAATTTACCTAGCTTTATGTGTATTTTGTATAACTATTTTCATACAAATCCAAATAATTTCTTTGTATTTTTTTATATATTTTTATACAAATTTTAGTTATGTTATGTGTATTTTGTAAATTTACTTTCATAAAATAATGTAAATTCGTATCAAAATATATATATATATATATATATATATATATATATATATATATATATTTATATATATATATATATATATATATATATATATATATATATATATATATATATATATATATATATATATATATATATATATATATACATATATATATATATATATATATATATATATATATATATATATATATATATATATATATATATATATATATATATATATATATATATATATATATATATATATATATATATATATATATATATATATGTTATTGGTTTTTTGTCGATTTATTTTGATACGAGTTTACATTATTTTATTTGTACTTTGTATATATATTTTTATACGCATTTACATTATTTAATGTTTATTTTGAATATATATTTTTATACAAATTCATGTTATTTTATGTGTATTTCAATAGATATTTTCATACAAGTTTACATTATTTTATGTGTATTTTGTACATATATTTCATTAAAAATTACCTTATTTTATGTTTATTTTGTATATTTATTTCATTCAATTTTAAATTATTTTATGTCTATATTTGTAGTTGTATTTAGGTTATTTTATGTGTATTTTCTATATATATTGTTATCCAAAATTACATTATTTTATTGGTATTTTTTTAATTTAATTCGATACGAATTTAGTTTATTTCATAGGTATTTTTTATACATATTTTTATACGCATTTACTTGATTTAATGTGTTTTGTATATATATTTTTATGCAAATTTACTTTATTTTATGTGCATTTTTGTACATATATTTTTATAGAAATTTGCGTTATTTTATGTATATTTTGTATATGTTTTCTTATACAAATTTACATTATTTTATTGGTAGTTTGTTTGTTTATTTTGATACGAATTACATGATTATATCTGTATTTTGAACATATTTTTATACGTATTTACATAATTTAATGAGTATTTTGTTTATATATTTTTATACAAATTTACGTTATTATATGTGTATTTGCATAAATATTTTGATTCAAATTTTCATTATTTTATATATTTTGTTATATATTTCAATTCAAATTTAGCTCATTTTATGTGTATTTTGTATATCTATTTCCATACAAATTTAATTACTTTTGTGTATTTTTGTATATAGTTTTATACAAATTTACGTTATTTTATGTGTATTTTGTATATTTATATTTATACAAATACACATTTTTTTATTGGTATTTTGTTTATTTATTTTGATACGAACTTACATTATTTTATGTGTATTTTGTATACATTTTTTTAAACGTATTTACTTCATTTTATGTGTATTTTGTATAAATTTTTTTAAAGTAATGTACGTTACTTTATGTTTATCCGTATATATATTTTGAAACAAATTAACATTGTTTTATTTGTATTTTGCATATCTATCTCAATACAAATTTACCTTATTTTATATGCGTTTTGAATATTTATTTTAAAACAAATTCAAATATTTTATGTGCATTTTGGTATATATATTAAAAAAAATGCGTTTTTTTATGGTTATTTTGCATCTTTATTTTCACACAAATTTACATTATTTTATAAATATTCTGTGTATTTATTTTGATACGATTTTATATTACTCTTTGTGTTTTGTATATATTTTTTTATACATATTTACATTATTTAATGTGTATTTTGTATATATATTTCATACAAATTTATGTTATTTTAAGTGTATATTTTATACAAATTTAGTTCAATACAAACTTAGGTTAATTTATGTGTATTTTGTATATCTATTTTCATAGAAATACACATTCTTTTATTGATATTATGTTTTTTTTATTTTGACACGAGTTTTCATTATTTAATGTGTATTTCGTATATCTATCTATCTATCTATCTATCTATCTATCTATATCTATCTATCTATCTATCTATCTATCTATCTATCTATCTATCTATCTATATATATATATATATATATATATATATATATATATATATATATATATATATATATATATATATATATATATATATATAAAATACGTTTTTACATAATTTTATGTGTATTTAGTTTATTATTTCTATAGAAATCTTCGTTATTTTATGTGTATTCGTATATATATTTTGAAACAAATTTACATTGTTTTATGTGTATTTTGCATATTTTTTCGATACAAATTTACATTATTTTATTGATATTCTGTGTATTTATTTTGATTCGATTTTACAGTATTCTATGTGTATTTTGTATATATATTTTATACAAATGTACGTTACTTTATGTGTATTTGTTTTCATTTCATACAAATTTACATTATTTTATGTGTATTTTGTACATGTATTTAAATACAAATTTAACTAATTATATGTGTATTTTGTATACATATTTTCATACAAATTTTTTAAAAAATTGTGTATTTTTGTATATATTTTTACATAAATTTTCGTTATTTTATGTGTTTTTTTGTATATTTATTTTCCTACAAATATTCGTTCTTTAATCGGAATTTTGTTTATTTATTTTGATACGAATTTACAATATTTGAGGTATTTTTTTATATATATTTTTATACTTATTTACATCATTTTATATGTATTTTGTATGTATATTTTCATAGAAATTTACTCTATTTTATGAGTATTCGTATATATATTTTGATACAAATTTACATTATTGATGCGTATTTTGCATAATATATTTCAATTTAAATTTACTTTACTGTTTGTGCAATTTGTATATTTATTTTAATATAAATTTATTTATTTTATATGTATTTTTCTATATATATTTTTATACAAATATGCGTTACTATATGGGTATTTTGCGTCTTTATTTTCATATAAAATTACATTATTTTATTGATATTCTGTTTATTTATTTTGATATGATTTCACATTATTCTATGTGAATTTTGTATATATATTTTATACATATTTACATTATTTAATTTATATTTTGTATATATATATTTTATTAAATTTACGTTATTTTATGTGTATTTGTTTATATATTTTCATACAAATTTACAGTATTTTATTTGTATTTTTTATATGTATTTCAATACAAATTTGCCTAATTGTATGTGTATTTTGCATATCTATTTTCAAACAAATTTAAACTATTTTTGTGTATTTTTGTGTATATTTTTATACAAATTTTAGTTTTTTTATTTGTATTTTGTATATATATTTTCCTACAAATATAAATTCTTTTATAGGATTTTTGTTTATTTAATTTGATACGAATTTACAATATTTTATGTGTATTTTGTATATATATTTTTCTACGTATTTACATTATTTTATTTATATTTTGTTTATATATTTTAATAATAATTTACGTTATTTTATTGTGTGTATTCTTATATATTTTGATACAAATTTTATATAAATTCGTGTTATTTTATGTGTATATGTATATATATTTTCATACAAATTTATATTTATGTTTATATTTGTATATATGTCATTACAAATTTACGTTATTTTATGTTTATTTTGTATATTTATTTCATTCAATTATAAATTATTTTATGTGTAATTTGTATAAAAAGATATAATCAAAATAAACATTAAATAATATAAATGCGTATAAAAATATATATACAAAATACATATAAAATAATGCAAATTCGTATCAAAATAAATCAACAAAATACCAATAAAATAATATATATTTGAATGAAAATAAATTTACAAAATACACAACATAACGAAAATTTGTATAAAAATATAAAAAAAATTCCCAAAAAATAATTTGAATTTGTATGAAAATAGATATACAAAATACACATGAAACTAGGTAAATTTCTTTTGAAATATATATACAAAATACCCATAAAATATTGTAAATTTGTGTCAAAATATATCAACAAATACACATAAAATAACGTAAATTTGTATAAAATATATATACAAAATACTCATTAAAATAATGGAAAAATGTATAAAAAATATATACAAAATACACATAGAATAATGTAAAATCGTATTAAAATAAATGAACAGAATATCACTAAAATAAAGTAAATTTCTATGAAAATAAAGATGAAAAATACCCATAAAATAACGCATATTTATATAAAAATATATATATACAAAAATACACATGAAATAACTAAATTTGTATTAAAATAAGTATAAAAAATGCACATACCATAAGGTAAGTTTGTATTGAAATAGATATACAAAATACACATCAAATAATGTAAATATCTATTAAATATATATACGGAAACTCTATGAAAATAGAGATACGAAATACAAATAAAATTAAGTAGATTTGTTTTGAAATACATATACAAAATACACATAAAACAATGTAAATTTGTATGAAAATATATAAAGAAATAGACATAAAGTAACGTATATTTGAATAAAATATATATAGAAAATGCACTATAAATAATGTAAATATGTAAAATAAAAAATATACAAAATACACATGGAACAATGTAAAATCGTATCAAAATAAATACACATAATATCAATAAAAGTAATGTAAATTTGTATGAAAATAAAGATGCAAAATACCCATAAAAAAAGCATATTTTTATAAAAATATATATACAAAAATACACATCAAATAATTAAATTTGTATTACAATAAATATACAAAATGCACATACAATATGTTAAATTTGTATTGAAATAGATATTCAAAACACACATAAAACAATGTAAATTTGTTTCAAAATATATATACGAATATACATAAAAAAACGTAAATTTCAAAAAAATATATATATAAAATATACATAAAATGATGTAAATACGTATAAAAATATAGATATACAAAATACACATAAAATAAAGTAAATTCGTACCAATATAAATAGACAAAATAACAATAGAAGAATGTGAATTTGTATGAAAACATATATACAAAATACAAATACAATAACGGAAATATCTATAAAACTATATACAAAAATACACAAAAGTAATTTAAATTTGTTTGTAAATAGATATACAAAATATACATAAAATGAACTAAATTTGTATTGAAATATATATACAAAATACATAAAATAATGTAAATTTTTATCAAAATATTGAAGCAGATGCGCATAAAATAACGGAGATTTGTTTTAAAATATATAAACAAAATACACATCAAATAATGAAAATACGTTTACAATATATATACAAAATACACATATAATAATGTAAATTCGTATCAAAATACGTAGCCAAAATACCAATAAAAAGATGTAAATTTGTTTGAAAAAATATATACAAAATACACATAAAAAAACGCAAATTTCTATAAAAATATATGTACAAAAATGCACATAAAATAATTGAAATTTTTATGAAAATAAATAAACAAAATACACATAAATAAGTAAAATATATTGTAAAAAAAGTACAAAATACACTTAAAATAATGTTAATTTGTATAAAAAAAACAACACTAATACACATAAAAAGAATAAAAATTGTATAAAAAATATATATACAAAACACACATTAAATAATGTAAATGCGTATAAAAATATGTATAGAAAATACACATGAAATAATCTAAATTCGAATCGAAATAATGAGCAAAATACCTATAAAATAATGGAATTTTAAATGAAAATATATATAGAGAATACACATAAAATAACGTAAATACAAATAAATATATTCACATAAAATAATTTAAATTTGAATGAAAATATATAAAAAAATAAACATAAAATAAGACAAATTTGTAATGAAATATATATACAAAATACACATAAAATAACGTAGATTTGTATAAAAATATATATACAAATACACGTAAAATAACATAAATTTGTATAAAAATATATATACAAAATACACATTAAATAATGTAAATACGTATAAAAATATATATACAAATTAAACATAAAACAATGTCAATTTGTATCAAAATAAGTCAACAAAATACCAATAAAATTATATACATTTGAGTGATATTAAATTTACAAAATACACAGAACATAACTAAAATTTGTATTAAAATCTATACAAAAAAACACAGAAATAATTTAAATTTGTATGAAAATAGATATACAAAATACACATAAAATTATTTAAATTTGTTTTGAAATATACGTATATACAAAATACCCATAAAATATTGTAAATTTCTATCAAAATATATAAACAAACAAACATAAAATAACGTAAATTTCCAAAAAAAAATATATACAAAATATACATTAAATAATGTAAATATGTAAGGAAAATATATCCAAAATAAACCTAGAATAATGTAAAATTGTATCAATATAAATATACGGAATATCAATAAAGTAATGTAAAAATTTATGAAAATAAAGATGCAAAATACCCATAAAATAACTCATATATAAAAAAATATATAAATACAAAAATACACATAAAATAATTAAATTTGTATTAAAATAAATATACAAAATACACATGCAATAAGGTAAATTTGTATTGTAATTGATATGCAAAATACACATAAAATAATGTAAATTTATATCAAAATATATACGACTTCACAAAGTAAAATAACGTAAATTTTTATGAAAATATATATACAAAATACACATAAAATAATGTAAATACGTAGAAAAATATATATACAAAATACACATAAAATAATGTAAATTCGAATCAAAATAAATAAACAAAATTCCACTAAAAGAATGTATATTTGTAAGAAAATATATATACAAAGTACAAATAAAATAACTAAATTTTTTTTTAAATATATACAAAAATACACGAATATAATTTAAATTTGTTTGAAAATTTATATGCAAAATACACATAAAATTAGACAAATTTGTATTCAAATACATATACAAAATACACATCAAATAATGTAAATTTGAATGAAAATATATAAACAAATACACATAAAATAACGTAAATTTACATGAAATATATATAAAAAATATACATTAAATAATGTAAATATGTATAAAAATATATATACAAAATACACATAGAATAATGTAAAACCGTATCAAAATAAATAAACAGAATATCAATAAAATAACGTAAATTTGTATTAAAATAAAGATGCAAAATACCCATATAATAACGCATATTTGTTTAAAAATATATATACAAAAATACACATAAAATAATTAAATTTGTATTAAAATAAATGTACAAAAGGCACATACAATAAAGAAAGTTTGTATTGAAATAGATCTGCAAAACACACATAAATAATGTAAATTTGTATCAAAATATATATACGAATACACAAGAAATAGAGTAAATTTCTATGAAAATATATATTCAAAATACATATAAAATGATGTAAATAATTATAAAAATATATATACCAAATACACCTAAAATAATATAAATTCGTATCAAAATAAATAAACAAAATTCCGATCAAAGAATGTATATTTGTAGGAAAATAAATATACAAAATTCACATAAAACTACGAAAATTTGTATAAAAGTATATACAAAAATACACAAAATTAATTTCAATTTGTATGAAAATAGATATACAAAATACAAATATAATTAGTTAAATTTGTATTTAAATATATGTACAAAATAAAAATAAAATAATGTAAATTTGTATGAAATGAAAACAGATTCACATAAAATAACGTACATTTCAATAAAATATATATACAAAATACACATAGAATAATGAAAAATCGTATCAAAATAAATACACAGAATATCAATAAAATAATGTAAATTTGAATTAAAATAAAGATAAAGATAAAGCATATTTTTATAAAAATACATATACAAAAATACACATAGAATAATTAAATTTATATTAAAATTAATTTACAAAATGCACATACAATAACGTAAATTTGTATTGAAAAAATATGCAAAATACACATAAAACAATGTAAATTTGTTTCAAAATATACATACGAATACACATAAAATAACGTAGATTTCTATAGAAATATATATACAAAATACACATGAAATGATGTAAATACGTATAAAAATATATATACACAATACACATTAAATAATATAAATTCGTGACAAAATAAATAAAAAGAATGTGTATTTGTATGAAAATAGATATACAAAATACACATAAAATATTGTAAATTGGTATAAAACAAAAATACACAAAAATTATTTGAATTTGTATGAAAATAAATATACGAAATACGCATAAAACTAGGTAGATTTGTATTGAAATACATATACAAAATACACATAAAATAATGTAAATTTGAATGAAAATATATAAACAAATACACTTAAAATAACGTAAATTTGTCTGAAATATATATACAAAATACACATTAAATAATGTATATATGTATAAAAAAATATATACAAAACACAAATAGAATAATGTTAAATCATATCAAAATAAATACACAGAATATTGATAAAATAATGTAAATTTGTTTGAAAATAAAGATGCAAAATACCCATAAAATAACGCTTTTTTTTTTAAATGTATATACCAAAATACACATAAAATATTTAAATTTGTATCAAAATAAATATACAAAATGCACATACAATAAGGTAAATTTGTATTGAAATAGATATGCAAAATACATATAAAACAATGTAAATTTGTTTCAAAATATATATACGAATACACATAAAATAACGTAGATTTCTATAAAAATATATACAAAATACACATAAAATGAAGAAAATACGTATAAAAAAATGTATACAAAATACACATAAAATAATGTAAATTCGTATCAAAATAAAAAAAAGCAAATACCTATAAAAGAATGTGTATTTTTATAAATATAAAAATACAAAATACACATAAAATAACGTAAATTTGTATGAAACTATATACAAAAATACACAGAAGTATTTAAATTTGTATGAAAATAGATATACAAAATACACATAAAATAAGCTAAATTTGAATTGAAATGAATATACAAAATACATAAAATAATGTAAATTTGTATCAAAATATTTATACAAATGCATATAATAACGTAAACATGTTTAAAAATATATAAACAAAATACACATTAAGTAATGTAAATACGTATAAAAAATATGTACAAAATACACATATAATCATGTAATTCGATTCAAAATAAAAAAAAAAAAAATACCAAGAAAATAATGTAAATTTGTATGAGAAAACATATGCAAATACACATAAAATAACGCAAATTTCTATAAAAATATATGTACAAAAATGCACATAAAATAAAGTAAATTTGCATAAAAATATATATACAAAACACACATTAAATAATGTAGATGCGTATAAAAATATGTATACAAACTACATATGAAATAATTTAAGTTCGTATCGAATTAAATTAACAAAATACTAAATAAAATAATGTAATTTTGGATAAAAATATATATAGAAAATAAATATTAAATAACCTAAATACAAATACAAATATACACATAAAATAGTTTGAATGAATATAGAAAACAAACATAAATAAATTGAATGAAATAAATATACAAAATAAAAAATAAAATAAAGAGTAAATTTATATATTAAATAATACAAAAAACATTATATATATATATATATATATATATATATATATATATATATATATATATATATATATATATATATATATATATATATATATATATATATATATATATATATATATATATATATATATATATATATATATATATATATATATATATATATATATATATATATATACACATAAAATAACGTGACTTTGTATAAAAATATATATTCAAAATAAACATTAAATAATGTAAATGCGTATTATTGCGTTATTTTATGTGAGTTTTGTATATGTTTTCTCATGTTTATTTACATTATTTTATTGGTATTTTGTTTATTTATTTTGATACGAATTACATTATTATATGTGTATTTTGTACATATTTTCTATACGTATTTACATAATTTAATGTGTATTTTATTTATATATTTTTATACAAATTTACGTTATTATATGTGTATTTGTATAAATATTTTTATACAAATTTACATTATTTTATGTATTTTGTATATATATTTCAATTCAATTATGTGTATTTTGTATATCTATTTTCATACAAATTTAATTACTTTTGTGTATTTTTATATAGTTCTATACAAATTTAGGTTATTTTATGTGTATTTTGTATAATTATATTTATACAAATACACATGCTTTTATTGGTATTTTGTTTATTTACTTTGATACGAATTTACATTATTTTATGTGTATTTTGTATACATTTTTTATACGTATTTACTTCATTTTATATGTATTTTGTATATATATATATATATATATATATATATATATATATATATATATATATATATATATATATATATATATATATATATATATATATATATATATATATATATATATATATATATATATAAATCTACGTTATTTTATGTGTATTCGTATAAATATTTTGAAACAAATTTACATTGATTTATATGTATTTTGCATATCTATTTCAATACAAATTTATCTTATTGTATGTGCATTTTTACATATTTTTTTAATACAAATTCAAATATGTTATTTGTGTTTTGGTATATATATTTTTTATAAAAAATGCGTTATTTTATGGGAATTTTGCATCTTAATTTTCATACAAATTTACATTATTTTATTAATATTTTGTGCATTTATTTTGATACGATTTTACATTATTCTATTTGTGTTTGTGTATATATTTTTTATACATATTTACATTATTTAAGGTGAATTTTGTATATATATTTTATACAAATTTACGTTATTTTAAGTGTATTTGTTTATATATTTTCATTAAAATTTACAATATTTTATGTGTATTTTATATATTTTGTTATACATATTTACATTATTTAAGGTGAATTTTGTATATATATTTTTTACAAATTTACGTTATTTTAAGTGTATTTGTTTATATATTTTCATTAAAATTTACATTATTTTATGTGTATTTTTTTATTTCAATACAAATTTTCCTAATATTATGTTTATTTTGTATATTTTTTTCATACAAATTTAAATTATTTTTGTGTAGTTTTGTCTATAGTTTTATACAAATTTACGTTATTTTATGTGAATTTTGTAAATCTTTTTTCATACAAATACGCATTCTTTTATTGATATTTTGTTTATTTATTTTGACACGAATTTACATTATTCAATGTGTATTTTGTATATATATTTTTATACGTATTTACATCATTTCATGTGTATTTTGTATATATATTTCAATAGAAATCTACGTTACTTTATATGTATTTTGAAACAAATTTACATTGTTTTATGTGTATTTTGCATATTTTTTCAATACAAATTTACCTTATTGTATGTGCATTTTGTATTTTAATTTTAATACAAATTTAATTATTCTATGTGTTTTTTTGTTTATGTATTTTTAAAAAAATATGCTTTATTTTATGGGTATTTTGCAACTTTATTTTTATACAAATTTACATTATTTTATTGATATTCTGTGTATTTATTTTGATACGATTTTCATTATTCTATATGTATTTTGTATATATATTTTATACAAATGTACGTTATTTTATGTGTATTTGGTTTCATTCCATACAGATTTACATTATTTTATGAGTAATTTGCACATGTATTTAAATACAAATTTAACTAATTATATGTGTATTTTGTATATATATTTTCATACAAATTGAAATTATTTTTGTGTATTTTTGTATGTATTTTTATACAAATTTTCGTTATTTTTTGTGTATTTTATATATTTATTTTTCTACATATATACGTTTTTTTATCGGAATTTTGTTTATTCATTTTGATACGAATTTACATTATTTTAGGTGTATTTGGTATGTATATTTTTATACTTATTTACATCATTTTATATGCATTTTGTATGCATACTTTCATAGAAATTTACTCTATTTTATGTGTATTCGTATAAATATTTTGATACAAATTTACATTATTGATGTGTATTTTGCATACCTATTTCAATACAAATTAACCTTATTGTATGTCATTTTGTATATTTATTTTAATACAAATTTAGTTATTTTATGTGAATATTTTTATATATATTTTATACAAATATACGTTATTATATGGGTATTTTGCATCTTTATTTTCATACAAATTTACATTATTTTATTGATAATCTGTTTATTTATTTTGATACGATTTTACATTATTCTATGCGTATTTTGTATATATTTTTTTACATATTTACTTCATTTAATGTATATTTTGTATATATATTTTATGCAAATTTATGTTATTTTATGTGTATTTGTTTATATATTTTCATACAAATTTACATTATTTTATGTGTATTTTGTATATGTATTTCAATACAAATTTGCCTAATTTTATGTGTATTTTGCATATCTATTTTCAAACAAATTTAAATTATTTTTGCGTATTTTTCTATCTATTTTTATACAAATTTTTGTTATTTTATTTGTATTTGGTATATATATTTTCCTACAAATATACATTCTTTTATTGGAATTTTGTTTATTTATTTTGATACGAATTTACATTATTTTATGTGTATTTTGTATATATATTTTTCTACGTATTTATATTATTTTATGTGTATTTTGTATATATATTTTCATAAAAATTTACGTTATTTTATGGTGTGTATTCGTATATATTTTGATACAAATTTACATTATTTTATGTGTATTTTGCAAATCTATTTCAAGACAAATTTACCATATTATAAGTGTATTTTGTATATTTATTTTAATACAAATTTAATTATTTTATGTGTATTTTTGTATATCTATTTTCATGCAAATTTAATTACTTCGGTGTATTTTTGTATTTAGTTTAATACAAATTTACGTTATTTATGTGTATTCTGTATATGTATATTTATACAAATACACCTTCTTTTATTGGTATTTTGTTTATTTATTTTCATACGAATTTACATTATTTTATGTGTATTATGCAAAAAAAAAATTTTTTACGTATTTACTTCATTTTTTGTGTATTTTGTATATATATTTTTATAGAAATCTACGTTATTTTATGTGTATTCGTATATATATTTTGAAACAAATTTACATTCTTTTATATGTATTTTGCATGTATATTTCAATACAAATTTACCGTATTGTATGTGCATTTTGTATATTTATTTTAATACAAATTTAAATATTTTATGTGTATTTTGGTATATATATTTTTATAAAAAAATGCGTTATTTTATGGGTATTTTGCATCTTAATTTTCATACAAATTTACATTATTTTATTAATATTCAGAGTATTTATTTTGATACGATTTTACATTATTCTATTTGTGTTTTGTATATATTCATTTATACATATTTACATTATTTAATGTGTATTTTGTATATACATTTTAATACAAATTTAGTTATTTGATGTGTATTTTTGTATATATATTTTTGTAAAAATATGCTTTTTTTATGGGTACTTTGCATCTTTATTTTCATACAAATTTACATTATTTTATTGATATTCTGTGTATTTATTTTGATACAATTTTACATTGTTTTATGTGCATTTTGCATATCTATTTCAATACAAATTTACCTTATTGTATGTGCATTTTTTATATTAATTTTAATACAAATTTAATTATCTTATATGTATTTTTGTATATATATTTTTATACAAATATGCGTTATTGTATGGGTATTTTGCTTCTTTATTTTCATAGAAATTTACATTATTTTATTGATATTCTGTTGATTTATTTTGATACGATTTTACATCATTCTATATGTATTTTGTATATATTTTTATACATTTTTCCATTATTTAATGTGTACTTTGTATATATATTTTATACAAATTTACGTTATTTTATGTGTATTTGTTGATATATTTTGAAACAAATTTACAATATTTTATGGGTATTTTGAATATATATTTCAAAAGAAATTTACCTAGTTTTATGTGAATTTTGTATATCTATTTTCATAAAAACTCAAATTATTGCTGGGTATTTTTGTATATATTTTAATACAAATTTTAGTTATGTTATGTGTATTTTGTAAAATTTTCATTCAAATATATATTATTTTATAGGTATTTTGTTGATTTATTTCGATACGAATTTACATTATTTTATATGTACTTTGTATATATATTTTTATACGCATTTTTTTTTTTTTTTTACAACAAAAGAGGCAGGTCAAGGGCACACACAAAAAAGAAAACAATAATAAAAAAAGCCCGCTACTCGCTGCTCCTAAAAAAGAAACAAAAGAGGTGACCGAAAGCAAGATCAAATACGGGAGGAGAGGTGTCCTGATACCCTCCTCTTGAAAGAGTTCAAGTCGTAGGCAGGAGGAAATACAGATGAAGAAAGATTGTTCCAGAGTTTACCAGCGTGAGGGATGAAAGAGTGAAGATGCTGGTTAACTCTTGCATAAGGGGTTTGGACAGTATAGGGATGAGCATGAGTAGAAACTCGAGTGCAGCGTGGCCGCGGGAGGGGGAGAGGCATGCAGTTAGCAAGTTCAGAAGAGCAGTCAGCGTGGAAATATCGATAGAAGATCGAAAGAGAGGCAACACTGCGGCGGAATTTAAGAGGTAGAAGACTATCAGTATGAGGAGGAGAGCTGATGAGACGAAGAGCCTTAGCCTCCACTCTGTCCAGAAGAGCTGTGTGAGTGGAGCCCCCCCACACATGAGATGCATACTCCATACGAGGGCGGACAAGGCTCCTGTATATGGACAGCAACTGTGCAGGGGAGAAGAACTGGCGGAGACGGTACAGAACGCCCAGCCTCGAGGAAGCTGATTTAGTAAGAGATGAGATATGAAGTTTCCAGTTGAGATTTTGAGTTAAGGATAGACCGAGGATGTTTAGTGTTGAGGAAGGTAATAGCTGGGTGTTGTCAAAGAATAGGGGATAGTTGTTTGGAAGATTGTGTCGAGTGGATAAGTGGAGAAACTGTGTTTTTGAGGCGTTAAAGTACACCAGGTTCTTCTTGCCCCAATCGGAAATAATAGTAAGGTTTGAGGCTAAACGTTCTGCAGCCTCCAGCCTTGAGTCGTTAAGTTCCTGTAGGGTGGGTCTTCTATTAAAAGAAGTTGAGTAATGAAGAGTGGAATCATTGGCGTAGGAATGGAAAGGACAGTTCGTTTTGGAAAGAAGATCATCAATGAACAACAGAAAAAGAGTGGGAGATAGGACAGAACCCTGTGGGACACCTCTGTTAATAGATTTAGGGGAAGAACAGTGACCGTCTACCACGGCAGAAATAGAACGGTCAGAATGGAAACTGGTATTTGTATATATTTTTATACAAATTTACATTACTTAATGTGTATTTTGCATATCTATTTCAATACAAATTTACCTTTTTGTATGTATATTTTGTATATTTATTTTAATACAAATTTAATTATTTTATGTTTTTTTGTATATATATTTTTTTTAAATATGACTTATTTTATGGGTATTTTGAATCTTTATTTTCATAAATTTTTACATTACTTTATTGATATTCTGTATATTTATATTAATACAATTTTATATTATTTTATGTGTATTTTGTATATATATTTTCCTTATATATTTACATTATTTCATGTATATTTTGTAAATATATATATATATATATATATATATATATATATATATATATATATATATATATATATATATATATATATATATATATATATATATATATATATATATATATTTTTTTTTTTTTTTATGCAAATTTACGTTATTTTATGTTTATTTGTTTATATATTTTGATAAAAATTAACGATATTTTATGGGTATTTTGTATATACGTATATTTCAAAATTTTCCTAATTTTATGTGTATTTTGTATATCTATTTTCATACAAATTTAAATTATTTCTGATTTTTTTTTGTATAGATTTTAATACAAATTTTACTTAGGTTATGTGTATTTTGTATATTTTATTTCACACAAATATATAGTATTATATTGGTATTTTGTTGATTTATTTTGATACGAATCTACATTGTTTTATGTGTAATTTGTATATATATTTTTATACAAATTTATGTTATTTTACGTGTATTTGTATATATATTTTGATACAAGTCTACATTATTTTATGTGTATTTTGTATATATATTTCATTTTGAAATTCATGATTATTTTCTATATATTTTTTCATTCAAAATTATATTTTTTTATCGGTATTTTGTTAATTTATTTCGATACGAATTTAGATTATTTCATGTGTATTTTCTATACATATTTTTATACGCATTTACATTATTAAATGTGTGTTTTTTATATATATTTTTTATACAATTTTACTTTATTTTATGTGCATTCTTTTTTATACAAATTTACATTATTTTAAGTGTATTCTTTACTTTTTTTCCTACAAATTTGACTTATTTTATGTGTATTTTGTTTATTTATTTTCAAACAAATTTGAATTATTTTATATGCATTTTTGTACATATATTTTTATTGAAATTTGCGTTATTTTATGAGTATTTTGTATATATTTTTTCATACAAATTTACATTTTTTTATTGGTATTTTGATTATGTATTTTGATACGAATTTACATTATTATATGTGTATTTTATATATATTTTGTTTACATATTTTCATTATTTAATGTGATTTTGTTTATATATTTAAAAAAAAATTACGTTATTTTATGCGTATTTGTTTAAATATTTTTATACAAATTTACATTATTTTATGTATTTTGTATATATATATATTTTAATACAAATTTAGTTTATTTTATGTATATTTTGTATATCTATTTTCATACAAATTTAAATTACTTTTGTGTATTTTTGTATATAGCTTTATATAAATTTACGTTATTTTATGTGTATTTTGTATATTTATTTTCATACAAATTCACATTTTTCTAATGGTATTTTGTTTATTTTTTTGTTACGAATGTACATTATTTTATGTGTATTTTGTATATATACTTTTATGCGTATTTACATTATTTTTTGTGTGTTTTTTATATATATTTTTATAGAAATTTACCTTTTTTGTGTATTCGTATTTGTATTTTTAAACAAATTTACATTGTTTTATGTGTGTTTTGCATATCTATTTCAATACAAATTTACCATATTGTATGTGCATTTTGTATATTTATTTTAATACAAATCTAACCAATTATATGTGTATTTTGTATATATATTTTCATACAAATTGAAATTATTTTTGTGCATTTTTGTATATATTTTTATACAGATTTTCGTTATTTTATGTGTATTTTGTATATTTATTTTCCTACATATATACGTTCTTTTATCGGAATTTTGTATATTTATTTTGATACGAAATTACATTATTTTAGGTGTATTTGGTATATATATCTTTGTACTTATTTACATTATTTTATTTGTATTTTGCATGTATATTTTCATAGAAATTTACTCTATTCTATGTGTATTTGTATATATATTTTGATATAAATTTACATTATTGAAGTGTATTTTGCATATCTATTTCAATACAAATTTACTTTATTAATGTGCATTTTGTATATTTATTTTAATACAAATTTAATTATTTTATATGTATTTTTGTATATATATTTTTTATACAATTATGCGTTATTATACTATGGGAATTTTGCATCTTTATTTTCATACAAATTTACATTATTTTATTGATATTCTGTTTATTTATTTTGATAGGATTTTACATTATTCTATGTGTATTTTGTATATATATTTTTAAACATATTTACATTATTTAATGTATATTTTGTATATATATATATATATATATATATATATATATATATATATATATATATATATATATATATATATATATATATATATATATATATATATATATATATATATATATATATATATATATATATATATATATTGAAAATTTACGTTATTTTATATGTTTTTTGTTTATATATTTTCATACAAATTTACATTATTTTATGTGTTTTTTGTATATGTATTTCAATACAAATTTCCCTAATTTTATGTGTATTTTGCATATCTATTTTCAAACAAATTTCAATTATTTTTGTGTATTTTTGGTATATATTTTTATACAAATTTTAGTTATTTTATATGTATTTTGTATATATATTTTCCTTCAAATATACATTTTCTTTTAGGAATTTTGTTTATTTATTTTGATACGAGTTTACATTATTTTATGTGTATTTTGTATATATATTTTTCTACGTATTTACATTATTTTATGTGTATTTTGTAAATATATTTTGTATATTATTTTATTGTGTGTATTCGTATATATTTTGACACAAATTTACATTATTTTATGTGTATTATACATATCTATTTCAATACAAATTTACCTTATTGTATGTGTATTTTGTATATTTATTTTAATACAAATTTAATTATTTTATGTGTATTTTTGTATATATATATTTTTTTTTAAATATGGGATATTTTATGGATATTTTGCATCTTTATTTTCATAAATTTTAACATTACTTTATTGATATTCTGTATATTTATATTGATACAATTTTACATTTTTCTATGTGTATTTTGTATATATTTTCCTTACATATTTACATTATTTAATGTATATTTTGTATATATATATATATATATATATATATATATATATATATATATATATATATATATATATATATATATATGCAAATTTACGTTATTTTATGTTTATTTGTTTATATATTTTGATAGAAATTTACAATATTTTATGGGTATTGTGTATATACGTATATATCACAACAAATCTACCTAATTTTATGTGTATTTTGTATATCTATTTTCATATAAATTTAAATTATACATGTTTTTTTGTATAGATTTTAATACAAATTTTTGTTATGTTACGTGTATTTTGTAATTTTAATTTCACACAAATATATATTATTTAATTGGTATTTTGTTGATTTATTTTGATACGAATCTACATTGTTTTATGTGTAATTTGTATATATATTTTTTATACGTATTTACATTATTAAATGTGTATTTTGAATATATATTTTTATACAAATTTATGTTCTTTTACGTGTATTTGTATAAATATATTTTGATACAAATCTACATTATTTTATGTGTATTTTGTTTAAATATTTCATTACAAATTTGCCTTATTTTATGTTTATTTTTATATTTATTTTCATTCAAATTTAAATTATTTGATGTGTATAAATTTATTTGTATTTATGTTATTTTATGTGTATTTTCTATATATATTTTCCTTCAAAATTACATTATTTTATCGGTATTTTGCTCATTTATTTCGATACGAGTTTAGATTATTTCATGTGCATTTTCTATACATATTTTTATATGCATTTACATTATTTAATGTGTTTTGTATATATATTTTTTATAGAATTTTACTTCATTTTATCTGCATTTATGTCGTTGTTTTTTTATACAAATTTACATTATTTCAAGTGTATTCTGTACTTTATATCCTACAAATTTGCCTTATTTTATGTGTATTTAGTTTATTTATTTTCATACAAATTTACATTATTTTATGTGCATTTTTGTACATATATTTTTATAGAAATTTGCATAATTTTATGTGTATTTTATATATATTTTTTCATACAAATTTACATTTTTTATTGGTATTTTGTTTATGTATTTTGATACGAATTTACATTATTATATGTGTATTTTGTATATATTTTGTATACGTATTTTCATTATTTAATGTGTATTATGTTTATATATTTAAAAAAAAAATTACGATATTTTATGCGTATTTGTTTAAATATTTTGATACAAATTTACATTATTTTATGTATATTGTATATATATTTCAATACAAAATTAGTTTGTTTTATGTATATTTTGTATATCTATTTTCATACAAATTTAAGTTACTTCTGTGTATTTTTTTATATAGTTTTATACAAATTTACGTTATTTTATGAGTATTTTGTAGATTTATTTTCATACAAATTCAACTTCTTCTATTGGTATTTTGTTTATTTATTTTGGTACGAGTTTACATTATTTTATGTGTATTTTGTAGATATATTTTTATACGTATTTACATCATTTTATGTGTATTTTTTATATATATTTTTATAGAAATTTACGTTTTTTTATATGTATTCGTATATATATATATATATATATATATATATATATATATATATATATATATATATATATATATATATATATATATATATATATATATATATATATATATATATTTTTTTTTTTTTTTTGAAACAAAATTACATTGTTTTATGTGTGTTTTGGATATCTATTTCAATACAAATTTACCATACTGAATGTGCATTTTGTATATTTATTTTAAAACAAATTTAATTATTTAATGTGTAGTTTTTAGTATATATTTTTTTTTAGATATGCTTTTTTTATGTGTATTTTGCATCTTTATTTTCATACAAATTTACATTATTTTATTGATATTCTGTGTATTTATTTTGATACGATTTTACATTGTTCTATGTGTATTTTGTATATATTTTATTTTACATATTTACATTATTTAATGTGCGTTTTCTATATATATTTTATACAAATATACGTTACTTTATGTCTATTTGTTTATATATTTTCATACAAATTTACATTATCTCATGTGTATTTTGTATATGTATTTGAATACAAATTTACCTAATTTTATATTTATTTTGTAAGTCTATTTTCATACAAATTGAATTTATTTTTGTGTATTTTTGTATGTATTTTTATACAAATTTTGTTATTTTACATATTATTTTGCATATTTATTTTCGTACATATATACATTCCTTTATTGAAATTTAGTTATATTTATATATAATTTAATTTATTTATATATATATATATATATATATATATATATATATATATATATATATATATATATATATATATATATATATATATATATATATATATATATATATATATATATATATATATATATATATATATATATATATATATATATATATATATATATATATATATATATATATATATATATATATATATATTTGTACGTATTTACATCATTTTATATGTATTTTTTATATATAATTTCATAGAAATTTACGTTATTTTATGTGTTTTCCTATATATATTTAAATACAAATTTACATTATTTGATGTGTATTTTGCATATCTATTTCAATACAAATTTACCATATTGTATGTGCATTTTGTATATTTTTTTAATACAAATTTAATTATTTTATGTGTATTTTTGTATACATATTTTTATACAAATATGCTTTATTTTATTGGTATTTTGCATCTTTATTTTCATAGAAATTTACGTTATTTTATTGATATACTGTTCATTTATTTTGATACGATTTTACATTTTTCTATATGTATTCTATATGTAGTTCAGCATGCTCTCTAAAGACAGATCCTCTCTTTATCCACACCACACTACATTCACACAACATATACACCTTTTCCCAAAATTAAAATTTCAAAATGGCGCACCTACACCAAGCCTCGGAGTCCCCGCCTGGGGGACAAATTCCCCAGGAGGACTCCCCTTCTGGCTGCCGACCCGAGAGGTGTCTTGATAACTCCTCGAACCTCTTTCTTCTCAATTTCTGCAACATTCGCGGTCTTCGCTCTAATTTTCATTCTGTGGAACATCATCTCTCCTCCTCTAAACCTCACCTTCTCTTCCTTACCGAAACACAGGTTTCTGAGGCTACTGACAGCAATCTCTACTCTGTTCCCTCCTACTATCTCTATCCTAAATTTCAATTAAAAGCTGGATGTTGCGTCTACGTGCGCAACGACATCACTTGCTCTCGTGCCCACGACCTTGACTCTTCTGAATTTTCCACCATCTGGTTAAGACTTCACTGTCATTCTATTACTAAATACATCTGTGCTGTTTATCTCTCACCTAACTCTACCAACTATGTAAAATTCTTTGACTATTTGAATTCTAAAGTGGAGCACATCTTGACCCACTCTCCCTTCGCTGAAATCTCCATCCTAGGAGATTTCAATGTTCACCACCAGCTTTGGCTTTCATCCTCTTTCACTGACCATCCTGGTGAACAAGCCTACAACTTTGCTATCCTCAACGACCAAGAGCAGTTGGTCCAGCACCCTACACGTATTCCCGACCGTCTTGGAGATCGGCCCAACATTCTAGACCTCTTCCTTACCTCAAACCCTTCTGCTTATTCTGTCAAACTGTTCTCTCCGTTGGGCTCCTCCGATCACAATCTTATTTCTGCATCCTGTCCTATCGCTCCTGTACACCCTCTGGACCCACCGAAGAGGCGATGCTTCTGGCATTTTGCTTCAGCTCGGTGGGACGACCTGAGGATGTACTTTCCGATTTCCCGTGGAATGATTATTGCTTCCAGGATAGAGACCTCTGTGTGTGCTCAGCGCATCACAGAGGTGATTGTCTCTGGAATGAGGCATACATTCCTCGTTCTTTCTCTACTCCTCACGCTAAAAGCCTTGGTTTAATCACGCTTGTTCTCGTGCTGTCAATGATAGAGAGGTAGCTCACAAAAGGTACCAGAGCCTTCAAACTAATGCTAATTATGAACTTTACATTTCTGCCCGAAATCGTGCCAAATCTATTCTCCGACTAACCAAAAATTCTTTCATTAATAGAAAATGTCAAAACCTTGCTTTCTAACTCTTCCTGTGACTTCTGGCATCTAGCCAAAACATCTCCTCCAACTTCACTTCTTCATCTTTCCTCCACTCTCAGTCCTGACGGCAACACTGCCGTCTCATCTATCTCTAAGGCTGAACTCTTCTCTCAAACTTTTTCTAAAACTCCACTCTGGACGATTCTGGGCATATTCCTCCTACTCATCCCCCTCTGACTCCTTTATGCCTGTTATAAAGATTCTTCAAAATGATGTTTTCTATGCCCTCTCTGGCCTCAATCCTCAGAAGGCTTATGGACCTGATGGAGTGCCTCCTATTGTCCTTAAAAACTGTGCCTCCGTGCTGTCACCCTGCCTGGTCAAACTCTTTCGCCTCTGCCTGTCAACATCTACCTTTCCTTCTTGCTGGAAGTATGCCTTCATACAGCCTGTACCTAAGAAGGGTGACCGCTCCAATCCCTCAAACTACCGTCCTATTGCTTTACTTTCTTGTCTATCTAAAGCTTTTGAATCAATCCTTAACCGGAAGATTCAAAAGCACCTCTCCACTTCTGACCTTCTATCTGATCGCCATTATGGGTTCCGCAAGGTGCGTTCTACTGGTGATCTCCTAGCCTTCTTAACTGACTCTTGGTCATCCTCTCTCAGCCGTTTCGGTGAAACTTTTGCTATTGCGCTGGACATATGAAAAGCTTTTGATAGGGTCTGGCACAAATCTTTGCTTAAACTACCCTCCTACGGTTTCTATCCTTCTCTGTACCTTTATCTCCAGTTTCCTTTCTGACCGTTCTATTTCTGCCGTGGTAGACGGTCACTGTTCTTCCCTAAATCTATTAACAGTGGTGTCCCACAGGTTCTGTCCTATCTCCCACTCTTTTTCTGTTTTTCATTGATGATCTTCTTTCCAAAACGAACTGTCCTATCCATTCCTACGCCGATGATTCCACTCTGCATTATTCAACTTCTTTAATAGAAGACCCACCCTTCAGGAACTTAACGACTCAAGGCTGAGGCTGCAGAGCGCTTAGCCTCAGACCTTACTATTATTTCCGATTGGGGCAAGAAGAACCTGGTGTCCTTCAACGCCTCAAAAACACAGTTTCTCCACCTATCCACTCGACACAATCTTCCAAACAACTATCCCCCATTCTTTGACAACACCCAGCTATCACCCTCCTCAACACTAAACATCCTCGGTCTATCCTTAACTCAAAATCTCAACTGGAAACTTCATATCTCATCTCTTACTAAATCAGCTTCCTCGAGGCTGGGCGTTCTGTACCGTCTCCGCCAGTTCTTCTCCCCTGCACAGTTGCTGTCCATATACAGGGGCCTTGTCCGCCCTCGTATGGAGTATGCATCTCATGTGTGGGGGGGCTCCACTGACACAGCTCTTCTGGACAGAGTGGAGGCAAAGGCTCTTCGTCTCATCAGCTCTCCTCCTCATACTGATAGTCTTCTACCTCTTAAATTCCGCCGCAATGTTGCCTCTCTTTCTATCGTCTATCGATATTTCCACGCTGACTGCTCTTCTGAACTTGCTAACTGCATGCCTCCCTTCTCACGCGGCCCTGCTGCACTCGACTTTCTACTCATGCTCATCCCTATACTGTCCAAACCCCTTATGCAAGAGTTAACCAGCATCTTCACTCCTTCATCCCTCACGCTGGTAAACTCTGGAACAATCTTCCTTCATCTGTATTTCCTCCTGCCTACGACTTGAACTCTTTCAAGAGGAGGTATCAGGACACCTCTCCTCCGAAATTAACCTCTGATTTGGTCCTTTAACCTCTGTTAGGAGCAGTGAGTAGCGGGCTTTTTTTTTTTTTTCTTTTTGAGCCCTTGAGCTGTCTCCTTAGTTAAAAAAAAAATATATATATATATATATATATATATATATATATATATATATATATATATATATATATATATATATATATATATATTTTATTTATACGCTTTTACATTATATATGTATTTTATATATATATTTATACAAATTCATTATTTTATGTGTATTTGTAAACATATCTTACTTATTTTTATGTTTATTTTGTATATTTGTTATGTAAATTTATATTTTTCCAAATACATTTTCTTTTATTATTTTAATGTTTATTTATTTTAAATTTATTTACATTATTTTGTGTTGTGTATATTTTTTTTTTTTTTGCATTTTACCTCATTTGTGTATGTATTTTATATATATTTTTTTAAAATTCACGTATTTTATTTGTATATATATTTTCAAACAAATTTACATTATTTTATATGTATTTTGCATATCTCTTTCAATACAAATTATCTTATTGTATGTGCATTTTGTATATTTATTTCAATACAAATTTAAATATTTTATGTGTATTTTGGTATATATATTTTTATAAGAAATGCGCTATTTTATGGGAATTTAGCATCTTTATTTTCATACACATATACATTATTTTATTAATATTCGGTGTATTTATTTTGATACGATTTTACATTAATCTATTTGTTTTTTGTATATACTTTTTTATACGTATTTACATTATTTAATGTGTATCTTGCATATATATTTTATACAAATTTATTATCTATTATCTATTTTCATACAAATACACATTCTTTTCATGATATTTTGTTTATTTATTTTGACACGAATTTACATTATTTGATATGTATTTTGTATATATATTTTTATACGTATTTACATAACTTCATATGTATTTTGTATATATATTTCTATAGAAATCTACTTTATTTTATGTGTATTCGTATATATATTTTGAAACAAATTTACTTTGTTTTATATGTATTTTTGAATATCTCTTTTAATACAAATTTACCTTATTGTATGTGCATTTTGTATATTCATTTCAGTACAAATTTAAATATTTTATGTGTATTTTGGTATATATATTTTTATAAAAAATGCGATAATTTTTGGGAATTTTGCATCTTTATTTTCATACAAATTTACATTATTTTATTGATATTATGTGTATTTATATTGATAGGATTTTACATTATTCTATTTCTTTTTTGTATATATTTTTTTATACACATTTACATTATTTAATGTGTATCTTGCATATATATTTTATACAAATTTACGTTATTTTAAGTGTATTTGTTTATATATTTTCATTCAAATTTACATTATTTCATGTGTATTTTGTATATGTATTTCAATACAAATTTACATAATTTTATGTGTATTTTGTATATTTCTTTTCATACAAATTTTAAATATTTTTGTGTATTTTTGTATATAGTGTTATACAAATTTAGGTTATTTAATGTACGCATTTACATTATTTAATGTGTGTTTTGTATATATATTTTTATGCAAATTTACTTTATTTTAGGTGCATTTTTGTACATATATTTTTTTTTTAATTTGCGTTAATTTATGTGTATTTGTATATGTTTTCTCATACAAATTTACATTATTTTATTGCTATTTTGTTTATTTATTTAGATACGAATGAAAATAGATATACAAAATATACATAAAATAAACTAAATTTGTATTGAAATATATATACACTTTACATAAAATAATGTAAATTTGTATCAAAAATAATGTATATATGTATAAAAAAATTATATACATAACACAAATAGAATAATGTAAAATCGTATCAAAATAAATACACAGAATATTAATAAAACAATGTAAATTTGTATAAATATAAAGATGCAAAAGACCCATTAAATAACGCATTTTTTATAAAAATATATATACCAAAATACACATGAAAAAATTAATTTGTATTAAAATAAATATACAAAATACACATATAAATGTAAATGTATTTTGAAATATATACGAATACACATAAAATGACGTAGATTTTTAAAGAAATATATATACAAAATACATGTGAATTTTGTATATTAATTTTAATAGAAATTTGATTAATCTATGTGTATTTTTGTATATGTATTTTTATAAAAATATGCTTTATTTTATGGGAATTTTGCATCTTAATTTTCATATAAATTTACATTATTTTATTGATATTCTGTGTATTTATTTTGATATGATTTTACATTATTCTATGTGTATTTTGTAAATATATTTTATATAAAATGTATTTGTTTTCATTTCATACAAATCTACATTATTTTATGTGTTTTTTGTACATGTATTTAAATACAAATTTAACTAGTTATATGTGTATTTTGTATATCTATTTTGTATGTATATTTTCATAGAAATTTACTCTATTTTATTAATATTCATATATATATTTTGATTCAAATTTACATTATTAATGTGTATTTTGCATATCTCTTTCAATACAAATTTACTTTATTGTACGTGCATTTTGTATATTTATTTTAATACAAATTTAATTATTTTATATCTATTTTTGTATATATATTTTTATGCAAATATGCGTTATTATATGGATATTTTGCATCTTTATTTTCATTCAAATTTACATTATTTTATTGATATTCTCTTTATTTATTTTGATACGATTTAACATTATTCTATGTGTTTTTGTATATATATATATATATATATATATATATATATATATATATATATATATATATATATATATATATATATATATATATATATATATATATATATATATATATATATATATATATATATATATATATATATATATATATATATATATATATATATATATATATAGATATATATATATATATATATATATATATATATATATATATATATATATATATATATATATATATATATATATTTATATATATATATATATATATATATACTATTATTTATTTAATGTTCATTTATATATTTTATATTTATTTTATCAAAATTTACATTATTTTATGTGTATTCGTTTATATATTTTCATACACATTTACATTATTTTATATTTTTTTTGTATATATATTTTTCTACGTATTTAAATTATTTCATGTGTATTATGTGTATACATTTTCATAAAAAAATTACGTTATTTTATTGTGTGTATAAGTATATATTTTGAAACAAATTTTATACAAATTCATGTTATTTAATGTGTATTTATATATATATTTTCATACAAATTTATATTATTTTATATGTATTTTTTCATATATTTCATTACAAATTTACCTTATTTTATGTTTATTTTGTATATTTATTTCATTCAATTTTAAATTATTTTATGAGTAAATTTGTATTTGTATTTAAGTTATTTAATGTGTATTTTGTATATATATTTTCATCCAAAATTACATTATTTTATTGGTATTTCTTAATTTAATTCGATACGAATTTAGATTATTTCATAGGTATTTTGTATACATATTTTTATACTCATTTACATTATCTAATGTGTGATTTGTATATATATTTTTATGCAAATTTATTTAATGTTCATTATTGTACATATATTTTTATAGAAATTTGCGTTATTTTTTGTATATAGTTTTATATAAATTTACGTTATTTTATGTGCATTTTTTATATTTATATTTATACAAATACAGATTCTTTTATTGGTATATTGTTTATTTACATTTATACGAATTTACATTATTTTATGAGTATTTAGTTTACATTTTTTTATACGTATTTACTTAATTTTATGTGAATTTTGTACATGTATTTTTATAGAAATCTAAGTTATTTTATGTGTATTCGTATATATATTTTGAAACAAATTTACATTATTTTATATGTATTTTGCATATCTATTTCAATACAAATTTACCTTATTTTATGTGCATTTTGTATATTTATTTTAATACAAGTTCAAATATTTTATATGTATTTTGGTATCAATAATTTTATAAAAAATGCGTTATTTTATAGGTATTTTACCTCTTAATTTTCATTTTATATGTACTTTGTATATATATTTTTATATGCTCTTACATTATTTATTATTTATTTTGAATATATATTTTTATACAAATTCATGCTATTTTATGTGTATTTGTATATATATTTTCATATAAATTTACATTATTGTATGTGTATTTTGTACATATATTTTATAACAAATCTACCTTATTTTTTGTTTATTTTGTATGTGTATTTTGTATATTTATATTTATTAAAATACACATTCTTTTATTGGTATTTTGTTTATTTATTTTAATACGAATTTACATTATTTTATGTGTATTTTGTATACATTTTTTTATACGTATTTACTTAATTTTATGTGTATTTTGTATATATATTTTTATAGAAATCTACGTTTTTTTATTTGCATTCGTATATATATTTTGAAACAAATTTACATTGTTTTATATGTATTTTTGCATATCTCTTTCATTACAAATTTACCTTATTGTATGTGCATTTTGTATATTTATTTTAATACAAATTTAAAAATTTTATGTGTATTTTGGTATATATATTTCTACAAGTAATGCGCTATTTTATGGGAATTTTGCATCTTTATTTTCATACAAATTTACATTATTTTATTAATATTCTGTGTATTTATTTTGATTCGATTTTACATTATTCTATTTGTTTTTTGTATATACTTTTTTATACATATTTACATTATTTAATGTGTATCTTGCATATATATTTTATACAAAGTTATTATCTATTATCTATTTTCATACAAATACACATTCTTTTCATGATATTTTGTTTATTTATTTTGACACGAATTTACATTATTGCATATGTATTTTTTATATATATTTTTATACGTATTTACATAATTTATATGTATTTTGTATATATATTTAATAGATATTCAAAACACATATAAAATAGCATAAATTTGTATCAAACTATATACAAAAATACACAAAAATATTTTAAATTTGTATGAAAATAAATATACAAAATACACATAAAATTAGGTAAATTTGTATGGAAATACATATTCAAAATACACATAAAATAATGTAAATTTGAATGAAAATACATAAACAAATACACTTAAAATAACGAAAATTTGTATAAAAAAATATATACAAAACACAAATAGAATAATGTAAAATCGTATCAAAATAAATACACAGAATATTATTAAAATAATGTAAATTTGTATGATAATAAAGAGGCAAAATACCCATAAAATAACGCATTTCTTTCATTTACAAAAATATATATACCAAAATACACATAAAAAAATTAGATTTGTATTAAAATAAATATATAAAAAACACATACAATAAGGTAAATTTGTAATGAAATAGATATGCAAAATACATATAAATTAATGTAAATTTTTTAAAAATATGTATACGAATACACATAAAATAACGTAGATTTCTATAAATATATATATACAAAATACACATAAAAAGAAGTAAATACGTATAAAAAAATCTATACAAAATACACATAAAATAATACAAATTCGTATCAAAATAAATAAAAAAATACCAATAAAAGAATGTGTATTTGTATAAATATAAATATACAAAATACACAAAATAACGTAAATTTATATAAAACTATATACAAAAATACACAGAAGTAATTAAATTTGTATGAAAATATATACAAAATACACACAAAATAAGCTAAGTTTGAATTGAAATATATATACAAAATACATGAAATAAAGTAAATTTGTATCAAAATACTTATACAAATACACATATAATAACGTAAATTTGTATGAAAATATATAAACAAAATACACATTAAATAATGTAAATACGTATAAGAAAATGTGTACAAAATACACATATAATCATGCAGTTCGTATCAAAATAAATAAACAAAATACCAATAAAAGAATATAAATTTGTATGAGTAAGCGTGTATGTTGCATATTTTTTCAATACAAATTTATCTTATTATATACGCATTTTGTATATTAATTTTAATACAAATTTAATTATTCGATGTGTATTTTTGTATCTGTATTTTTATAAACATATGCTTTATTTTTTGGGTATTTTCCATCTTTATTTTCATACAAATTTACATTATTTTATTGATATTCTGCTCATTCATTTTGATACGAATTGACATTATTCTATGTGTATTTTGTATATATTTTTCATACAAATTTACGTTATTTTATGTGTATTTGTTTATATATTTTGACACAAATTTACAATATTTTATGGCTATTTTTTATATACATTTCAAAATAAATTTACCTAGTTTTATGTGTATTTGTATATCTATTTTCATACAAACTCAAATTATTTCTATGAATTTTTGTATATATTTTAATACAAATTTTAGTTATGTTATGTGTATTTTTTAAATTTATTTCCATTGAAATATATATTATTTTATAGGTGTTTTGTTGATTTATATTGATACGAATTTAGTTTATTTTATATGTACTTTGTATATATATTTTTATACGCTTTTACATTATTTAATATTTATTTTGAATATATATTTTTATACAAATTCATGGTATTTTATGTGTATTTGTTTATATATTTTCATATAAATTTACATTATTTTATGTGTATTTTGTACATATATTTTATTATAAATCTACCTTATTTTATGTTTATTTTGTATATGTATTTTGTATATTTATATTTATCCAAAAACACATTCTTTTATTGGTGTTTTGTTTATTTATTTTAATTCGAATTTACATTATTTTATGTGTATTTTGTATACATTTTTTAATACGTATTTACTTAATTTTATGTGTATTTTGTATATATATTTTTATAGAAATCTACGTTTTTTTTATTTATATTCGTATATATATTTTGAAACATATTTTTGGTACATATATTTTTATAAGAAATGCGCTATTTTATGGGAATTTTGCATCTTTATTTTCATACAAATTTACATTATTTTATTAATAATCGGTGTATTTATTTTGATACGATTTTACATTATTCTATTTGTTTTTGTATATACTTTTTTATACATATTTACATTATTTAATGTTTATCTTGCATATATATTTTATACAAATTTATTATTTTTTATCTATTTTCATACAAATACACATTTTTTTCATGATATTTTGTTTATTTATTTTGACTCGAATTTACCTTGATATGTATTTTGTATATATATTTTTATACGTATTTACATAATTTCATGTGTATTTTGTATATATATTTCTATAGAAATCTACGTTATTTTATGTGTATTCGTATATATTTTGAAACAAATTTACTTTGTTTTATATGTATTTTTGAATATCTCTTTCAATACATATTTACCTTACTGTATATGCATTTTGTATATTTATTTCAATACAAATTTAAATATTTTATGTGTTTTTTGGTATATATATTTTCATAAAAAATGCGCTATTTTATGGGAATTTTGCATCTTTCTTTTCATACAAATGTACATTATTTTATTGATATTCTGTGTATTTATATTGATAGGATTTTACATTATTGTGGTTCTTTTTATTATATATTTTTTTTATAAACATTTACATTATTTAATGTGTATCTTGCATATATATTTTATACAAATTTACGTTACTTTAAGTGTATTTGTTTATATATTTTCATTCAAATTTACATTATTCTTTGTGTATTTTGTATATGTATTTCAATACAAATTTTCCTAATTTTATGTGTATTTTGTATATTTCTTTTCATACAAATTTTAAATATTTTTGTGTATTTTTGTATATAATTTTATACAAATTTAGGTTATTTTATGTACGCATTTACATTATTTATTGTGTGTTTTGCAAATATATTTTTATGCAAATTTTCTATATTTTATATGCATTTGTGTACATATATTTTTTTAGAAATTTGCGTTAATTTTCTTTATTTTATGTGCATTTTTGTAGATATATTTTTTTAGAAATTTGCGTTAATTTATGTGTATTTGTATATGTTTTCTCATACAAATTTACATTATTTTATTGCTATTTTGTTTATTTATTTTGACACGAATGAAAATAGATATACAAAATAAAATAAATTTGTATTGAAATATATATACAAAATACATAAAATAATGTAAATTTGTATCAAAATATTTTAACAGATGCGCATAAAATAACGTAAATTTGTTTTAAAATATACAAAATACACATTAAATAATGTAAATATGTATAAAAAAATATATACAAAACACAAATAGAATAATGTAAAATCGTAACAAAATAAATACACAGAATATTAATAAAACAATGTAAATTTGTATGAAAATAAAGATGCAAAATACCTATTAAATAACGCATTTTTTATAAAAATATATATACCAAAATACACATGAAAAAATTAATTTGTATTAAAATAAATATACAAAATACACATACAATAAGGTAAATCTGTATTGAAATAGATATGCAAAATACATATAAAACAATGTAAATTTGTTTCAAATTATATATACGAATACACATAAAATAACGTAGATTTGTATAAAAATATATATACAAAATACACATAAAATGAAGTAAATACGTATAAGAAAATGTATACAAAATACACATAAAATAATGTAAATTCGTATCAAAATTAATAAACAAAATACGAATAAAAGAATGTGTATTTGAATAAATATAAATATACAATATACACATAAAATAACGTAAATTTGTATAAAACTATACAAAAATACACAGAAGTAATTAAATTTGTATGAAAATAGATATACAAAATACAGATAAAATAAGCTAAATTTGAATTGAAATGTATATACAAAATACAATATTTTATGAGTATATTTGTATTTGTATTTAGGTTATTTTATGTGTATTTTGTATATATATTTTCATCCAAAATTACATTATTTTATTGGTATTTTATTAATTTAACTCGATACGAATTTAGATTATTTCATAGGTAATTTCTATACATATTTTTATACTCATTTACATTATCTAATGTGTGTTTTGTATATATATTTTTATGCAAATTTATTTCATGTTCATTTTTGTACATATATCTTTATAGAAATTTGCGTTATTTTATGTTTATAGATTTATATAAATTTTCGTTATTTTATGTGCATTTTGAATATTTATATTTATACAAATACACATTCTTTTATTGGTATATTGTTTATTTACATTTATACGAATTTACATTATTTTATGTGTATTTTGTATACATTTTTTATACGTATTTACTTAATTTTATGTGTATTTTGTATATATATTTTTATAGAAATCTACGTTATTTTATGTGTATTCGTATATATATTTTGAAACAAATTTACATTATTTTATATATATTTTGCATATTTATTTCAATACAAATTTACCTTATTGTATGTGCATTTTGTATATTTATTTTAATACAAATTGAAATATTTTATGTGTATTTTGGTATCAATAATTTTATAAAAAATGTGTTATTTTATAGGTATTTTGCATCTTAATTTTCATACTAATTTACATTATTATATTAATATTCTGTGTATATATTTTGATAGGATTTTACATATAATCATGTAATTCGTATCAAACTAAATAAAGAAAATATCAATAAAATAAAGTATATTTGTATGAGAAAACATATACAAATACATATAAAATAACGTTAATTTCTATAAAAATATATGTCCAAAAATGAACGTAAAATAAAGTAACTTTGGATAAAAATATATATACAAAACACACGTTAAATAATGTAAATGCGTACATAAAATAACCTAAATTTGTATAAAACTATATACAAAAATACACAAAAATAATTTAAATTTGTATGAAAAGAAATATACAAAATACACATAAAATTATGTTAATTTGTATTGAAATACATATAGAAAATACACATAAAATAATGTAAATTTGAAAGAAAATATATAAACAAATACACATATAATAACGTAAATTTATATGAAATATATATTCAAAATACACATTAAATTATGTAAATATGTATAAAAAAATATATACAAAACACAAATAGAATAATGTAAAATCGTATCAAAATATATACACAGAATATTAATAAAATAATATAAATTTGTATGAAAATTAAGATGCAAAATACCTATAAAATAACGCATTTTTTATAAAATTATTGATACCAAAATACACATAAAATATTTGAATTTGTATTAAAATAAATATACAAAATGCACATACAATAAGGTAAATTTGTATTGAAATAGATATGCAAAATACATATAAAATAATGTAAATTTGTTTCAAAATATATATACGAATACACATAAAAAACGTAGATTTCTATAAAAATACATATACAAAATACACATAATATTAAGTAAATACGAATAAAAAAATGTATACAAAATACACATAAAATAATGTAAATTCGTATCAATGTAAATAAAAATATACCATTAAAAGAATGTGTATTTGTATAAATATAAATATACAAAATGCACATAAATAACGTAAATTTATATAAAACTATATACATAACATAACGCAAATTTCTATAAAAACTATATGTACAAAAATGAACATAAAATAAATTTGCATAAAAATATATATACAAAACACACTTTAGATAATGTAAATGAGTATAAAAATATGTATACAAAATACCTATGAAATAATCTAAATTCGTATCGAATTAAATTAAGAAAATACCAATAAAATAATGTAATTTTGGATGAAAATATATGTAAAAAATACACATAAAATAACCTAAATACAAATACAATAATACACATAAAATAATTTAAAATTGAATGAGATAAATATACAAAATAAACATAAAATAAGGTAACCTAAAGGTAACCTAAGATAACCTAAATACAAAAACAAAAATACTCATTAAATAATTTAAAATTGAATGAAATAAATATACAAAATTAACATAAAATAAGGTAAATTTGTAATAAAATATATGTAAGAATACACATAAAATAATATAAATTTGTATGAAAATATATATACAAATACTTATAAAATAACATGAATTTGTATAAAATTTGTTTCAAAATATATACGAATACACTCAATATAATAACGTAATTTTTTATGAAAATGTATATATAAAATACACATAAAATAATTTAAATACGTAGGAAAATATATATACAAAATACACATAAAATAATGTAAATTCGTAAAAAATTAAACACACAAAATTCCAATAAAAGAATGTATATTTGTAGGAAAATATATATACAAAAAACAAATAAAATAACTAAAATTTGTATAAAATATATACAAAATACACAAAAATAATTTAAATTTGTTGAAAATAGATATGCAAAATACACATAAAGTTAGGCAAATTTGTATTGAATACATATACAAAACTCACATAAAATAATGTAAATTTGTATGAAAATATAAACAAATACATATAAAATAACGTAAATTTGATAAATATATATACCAAAGAGACATTAACTGTTTTAAATATGTATAAAAATATATTATATTATATATATTTTTATTGATATTTGCGTTATTTATGTGTATTTTGTATATGTTTTCTCATGTACAAAAACATATTTTGAATATGTTTTCCCATAGAAATTTACATTATTTTATTGGTATTTTGTCTATTTATTTTGATACGAATTACATGATTATTTGTGTATTTTGTACATTTTTTTATACGTATTTACATTATTTAATGTGTATTTTGTTGATATATTTATATACAAATTTACGTTATTATATGTGTATTTGTATAAGTATTTTGATACAAATTTACATTATTTTATGTATTTTGTATATATATTTCAATTCAAATTTAGCTTATTTTATGTGTATTTTGTATATCTATTTATTTTAATACAAAATCAAATATTTTATGTTTTTTCATATATATATATTTATAAAAAAATCGTTATTTTATGGGTATTTTGCATCTTAATTTTCATACAAATTTACATTATTTTATTAATATTTTCTGTGTTTATTTTGATACGATTTTACATTATTTTATTTGTGTTTTGTGTATATTTTTTTATACATATTTACATTATTTAATGTCTTTTTTGTATACATATTTGATACATATTTACGTTATTTTAAGTTATTTCATGTGTATTTGTTTATATACTTTGACACAAATTTACAATATTTTATGGGTATTTTGCATATCTATTTTCATACAAACTCAAATTATTTATATGTATTTTCGTATATATTTCAATACAAATTTTAGTTATGTTATGTGTATTTTGTAAATCTATTTTCATTCAAATAATTTTATATATTATTTTATTGGTATTTTGTTGATTTATATTGATACGAATTTACATTATTTTGTATGTACTTTTTATATATATTTTTATACGCATTTACATTATTTAATATTTATTTTGAATATATATTTTTATAGAAACTCATGGTATTTTATGTGTATTTGT